>NC_042291.1:3852714-3962714 GCF_901000725.2 Takifugu rubripes | reverse complement strand
ATTTTGTCTCACGACAAGTGTCCTGTCAACTATACAACACTTCTGGCCACAATGGTGGCTGCCCAGGGCGCCACCTGTTGGACAGGACCGTGCTTGAGGCCTGCCTTGAAAAAAAATTAATTAATTATACTAAGATTAAAACCAAAGCAATAAGATTAAAGAAGCTGCAGTTCTGACTGGTACCATAGACAGGTTTCTGGGCAGATTGACGGTGCCATGGATTTCTTTGCGGCAAGTACGTTTAGAGAAGTTAAAGTTGGTTGGGTTTTATTCCAAAGATGATGGATTTTATTTTTTTCATTCCTTCGGTGCTGAATTGCTCAAGTAATAGAATTTGGCCGTCATTAAATGATGTTAATAAAAAATATTTAAGCCAGAACATTGCAGGCTACAGCTTTAAGCCTGCTTTTATTCATGTTGTCTAGATTGATTGATAACTTCTTATTTTGCCCATGTTCGTGAAAATAAATAGAATAAAATAAAATGATAGACAATAATTTAAGGGAGGAAAACAGATGGTTGCACACGCAGTTTACAAGTTGGTCAATATTTTCAAACAGGAGGAGAAAGTAAATAATGACATGGTCCTTCCACTTTGCTCACTAAAATAAATAATAAATACTTTCAGGCGAAAAGATGAAATCGAAGCAGGCCTTTCATTCTAAAGTGGCAAAGAACTCGTGAGCAAGAGTCCAAGAACTCCTTCACTTGAGGCAGGACCTCTCCACCAACCTGGAGAGGTCAAGCCACCCTTTTCTGCTCAATGACCATGGTCTCGGATGTGGAGGTGATTATTTTCTTCCTGGCCGCTTCACATGTGACTGCAAACCACCCCAGTACACGCTGAAGGTCCTGGTTTGATAATGCCGGACAACATCGTCTGCACAAAGCGGAGATCCAGAGAGATGAAATCCTGAACACATTCTCTGGTCTCTATTTTAAAAAAGATGTACCACCACCCCAAATTACCTCTCCAGAGGCATTCTCCCTGTCCCTGTACCTGTCCTTGTCCCTGGACCTGTCTCTGTCCCACCATTCCATGCTGCAGAGACATGTCAACCAAGACAGCCCCTTTACATCCAAAGACTTGACTTTATTACATTTACATTCATGAAACAATGCAAGACTATTTCCACAGCAATTGTTTAAAGATAAAGATTTTCTTATTATTAGCATGTCTAATCTCATATCTCCACCTTGGGAGAAACAAAAGGAGGTAGTTGGTAGTTATTCTGAGAAGAACAAAAACAGGAACATCTGCCGACATAACACAACTGGACAAAACCTTCAAATCAACTACAACTTACTGTCAACACAAGAAACTATCAAATTACTCCTACAATCAGGTGGATTTCTTCCTGAGCACAGTGAGAAGGAAGGATCTCTTCTGTCAAGTCAGTAAGTGAGTTTCCTGGATAACTTGAAATTTCCACCTATATCACCTATTCAGAAGAGCGATATTGATCAACCTTTAGAAATGTGTGACATTACCGGAGCCCCATCACAGAGACAACGTACATCAGCTTAGAGTCACCGTTTCAGGACAAAAACGCAGGTTATTTGGACTGTGGGAGGAGCGAGTCAAGGCAGACATGTGGAGAACATGCTAGCTGCACACAGAAAAGGCCCTGGACCCAGGAAACAGAACAAAGTAGCAGGTAATAAGTTCCTCTTCAGCTAGCTCCCTTGTGCAGGTTGTTCCACACCTGCAGTGCATTTCTGAGCAATCAGACACCACTTTAAAAATCGATATTTCCAGCTTCTTTTCACCAGTTTGTTGAGAACCTCTTGGCTGGCTCTTGTTTCCTACTGCTCGTATTTCCCTGAAAAGCTCTCAAGCTTTTTCACTTTGCTCCAGCGTTCCTCCGTCCACAAACCTAAACCAACCAGCTGTTCCCGCTTGTCTTCCTCAGCCCGTTTCCCTCTGCTGTACAGCTTGGAGTCCCAGTGTTTTTTCCCTGAATTATTATTATTATTATTATTCGTAGTAGTAGTATTGTTGTTGTTGTTGGGTTTTTATCATGTGATTTGAAGGTGGGCAGAGTTCAGACAGGGGAGTGAAATCCAGAGACAAGGAGCAGAGTGACTAAAAGATCTGAGTCCCATGGGTGACAACCAAGGAGGAGGATTTTAAAGAGGATCAGGAAGTGAACAAAAGGCCATTTAAGCTGTTTCAGAACTAAGCTGTTGTGTTAAGAGGAGGAAGACCCAAAGCAGGTGAACTCTGTAAAACATTTTTGAAAAGTTTACTTAGGGGGCAAGCCATTAAGAAGTGTGTTATATTGAGTGTTATAGTAAAAAAAATGAAGGAATGAATAGAAGCATTGCTACGGGAACAACCAGGAATCAGCTGTGTTGTTTAACCCAGCTGAAGCATTGGCCTCTGTTTCATCTGGTGTATCACCCTGCTAGCTTGAGACACGGTTCTGCAGCTTGGAGTTGTCTGGAGTTGTGTCAGGTAGCCAGAAGAAGGTAGCTGCCTAGCATAGCTATAGCTTCCCGTGGCTAACTCGGCTAACTCCCTCTGTCTCCCCACTCGGAGACAGACTCTGTTGTGCGCTACGTGAAGCCAACTCCAGCGACCATAGTTAGGTGCATTCCAGGGGGCCAGAGCGGGCGACATAGAAGCCAATTTAAAGCTGCTGGCGAGAAGTAAACATAAATTTGGTAAAGTTTTTATTCACGTCGGAGCAAACGACACTTCATCTTCTTTTTCTTTAAAAATTCCATATTGTATCGATTTACTCTTGATGTGTATATTCAGAACTGTTTGGAGCATCTCTCAGACCTCTCACTCACACAATAGATGAAAAGGTTTTGATTGAAAATGTTTTGTATTTCAGTGGTCAATGAATAACTGCTAAATTAGTGGGAATAGCTCTATGAAGTAGAGGGAATGCTTTGGATTGGCTGTTGCACATGATCACAATATCCAGGTGGATTTATTTGATCATTAGGTTGCCGCCAATTGTCAGTCAGAAAACGTGTAATTCATTATCATTCATTAGATCATAGACAACCTGAGCTGAACTGGTGAGCAAGTTTTGCCATGAAGTTTTCGGAAGTTGCCAAGTCCCATGTTAGCAGCGGTGGCTAAGCTTGCTAGCAGAGAGTGGACACATATCTCGGCTTCGCATAATTCTCTCCCACACCAGCACGGTTATTCTGTTCTATGCACAAATCTCTTCTTGACTACTATGATTTTACTAATCTTTTTGTTTTACCTGACAAAACTACATAAACTACAACTGGTTCAAAGTTCAGGAGGCATTATGGACGTCTCCTGTTAGCTAGGAGAAAGCCTTGTGGAATGAAGTGGTATGGCAGTGATGGCAATGATGGAAAGCTTTAGTAAGCAGGTGTGTGTGTGTGTGTGTACGTGATTGTGTGTGAGTGTGTGTGTGTGTGTAGTCAGATCCTACGGAAATTAAAATAAATAAACAGAATAAAGATGTTCGCTCACAAGCATGGAAATTGCAGGCACAGTTGTCATGGACACAGTGGAGCTGCTGCAGTCTGACAAGAGCAGAACTAATTGTCTGTGTACGTGCACGAGTGTGTAGCCGCCGTGTGTTGCAGCATGTGCTGCCTGCAGTTCTCAGTCTTGGACGACACTGTTGGGATACAACAGTTTTATTGTTGCATCCACAACACAGAGAACATGTTTGTGGTGCCAGGACATGGAGAAAGGAGGACATGTGCACGTGTGGACGAGAGGACGAGTAGGCTGCTCAGCCTGGAATACCTGCAACATTCGAACCTTCTTCTTCTTCCTGTTGCTGGTCAAGACTTTAAGAAAGTGTGAATTTGTTTCCTTCTGCATGTATAAACCATCCTGTAGATGGCTGAAGGCTGTTGCCTTGACGACCTTTCTGACCATTTTCACCTGAAACAATACGAGTCCTGCCGCAGTTTCAGCCCAGAGGTTGGAGAACCAGTGGCTCGTTCCCCTCATTATTCGAATAAAGCTTCAGTCATTCGTCACCTTTAGAGATAAGCCTGCTAACATCCAGACAAATGTACCCACAATTCCTCTGGAGGCTTTTAATATCTAACAATGATGTAAATCCATCAGCATGACTGCAAATTTTTGTTATTCAAATTCATCATTTTCTATATTGCTGTGATTTATCAGCATCTTCAGAAAATCCCCCTCTGGAAAACATCACATGGCTTTTTATCAGTCCTCTGTGGCTGTCCAGTCTCAGTCCGCACACACACACACGCGCACACACACCATCTTCATCAGTCTTTTTGGCTAGAGGGCTTGTGTTTTTCTGAGGTCACGGAAGATCAATGTTGACTCTATGGCGTAATCATCTGAGGAATAAGATTAGCATATCTTAGTGCCAATTGAGATGTCTGACTGGCTGCAGCGGGGGAGGGGTGATTAAGGATTTATTGTCCCAGCAGGAGCCCCACTGAAATTCAGCAGATGAGGCGATGGTGGGGAGAAAGACGGACTCCACAGTGATAGATTTTTATTGCCACAGAATAACTCTGACATTTCAAAAGACTTAAAAAGCAATGAGATTTAGAAATGTTCTTGTCCACATCACTTATTTTTGCTTCATTGTTAGCCCAGAGAATTATTTTCTCCAACTATTTCTGTCTGCTTAGCACTCATTTTTGTAAGATGTCATCATCTTGAGACCATTAGAGCAACATTACTAAAAAAATGAATCTACTTGTTTGGAATAATAACATTTGATGGTCTTCAACAGGAGTTAAATATACATTTATAAATATGTAGATTTATATTAATTAATGTATTTATTTTTTTGGACCCCATTCTCCTATTGAGATGACGGATGGTGCCGTGCGGTATCCCCTTTACGGTATGGTTGTCTACTGTGCACAGGCCTGTGCATGGATATACCTCCCCAGACCCCAGACCATCTCTACCACCACCAAACCAGTGATGCTGATCAGTGTGACAAGAAGGAACTGCTCAGGACACAGTGGTGGACCTGCCAGTTCTGGTGTTTTGTGGTGGATATAATGTGTATATAAGCTCCATGAGGGCGAGCACTAAGCAAAAAGGCCCGGGGGTGGATGCCGGGCCTTCAGGCCATGGTCTTGAGATTGTGCTAAGAGACACAGAAACGTTTCTAGGTTTTGGGGACTTTTTGATGTGCCATCCTGGAGATGGCCAAACTGTGCAAGGCCCAGGTATTGATAGTAGCACTTTTTGCCAATTATTTTAAAATGGTGCTATTTCCTTTCCTGTTGCTGACGGAGGATTCGGGATTACGTAAATACAGATTTTGACTGCCTTGCTTTCATTAAAGCAGTTTAATGAACCTTTAAGCATGCACTCATGCTCGGCAGCGGTACCATACCTTAGCATGTTTGGCCCATACTGCAGATTATTTGGCTAGTTTGGGTGCAAGTGTACGGTGCTGCAGCACACTTGTCGTGCAGTGGGAAGAGGTGTGCGTGGTCGTGGTACAGTTGGACACGCACGCGCACAAGCATGTTACATACACAACATACAGAACACAGTGAGACATATGACCCGCACGAACTGCCACCTCGCACAGTCAATAAAAGTGGGTGCTTGCGAGGGAGGGGAAATGAATGAATAATTAATGACAAAGTCAATGTAAGTATTTTCACACGGCTATATTCTAAAGACAAGTTGGGATAAAAGAACTGTATGTAGATATTGAGGATGACAGCTGGGATGAGGTCAGTAATTCAACTTTAAATTTCATATAGTTCACATAACCCCCTCTGAACAAATCTAATTTACTGTCCTCACACTGCCCCAAAAGTAAAGTAGACACGTTATCTTACCTACCGTTTGGATCTACGCATTCTGCTTTTTGGATGAAATTATAGACGTGATGAGGACAACATTTTCCATAGAATATGGAAGCCCTTCATGACATATGAACAATGCATCCACGTGGTGAATGTTTACATTACTACTACTACATTACTAGTTTGACTTCTAGTAGGATTAGTGTTCATTATTATCATTTTGTTATGTAGATAACCCCCCCCAAAATGACCCATTATTGAGTATGTCTGGCATTGTCATTAATGGTGCTAATGGGGGGGTTTAAAGTGGATCCACGCTCTGCTGGTAGCCATTGGTTTTTTGTTCCATGGGCCCAGCAGTAGGTGGGTTTGGCTCAGATCGTCAGAGGCTACTGACAGATGCCAACGGTGATTGGATGAGCAGAGCAGTGATGCTTTCAACCGCCTGAAATTCACCTCTGCAGATTTAAGGCGCTGGTGTGGAAATGAGAGCGACAGGCCAAATGAGGGAAGACCTGAGTGTAATATCCTATTACAAATGCTGTTTACTGCAAGCGTCTTCAGCGCTGCCTGAGCCGCCTGTCTGCAGGAAAGAAGGAGCTCGTCCCTGGAATCAAAAGAGACATTTTGAGAGGTCGCTGCAGACTGCTCGGCTTCACTACAAGCCAATTCCATATCCTTCGGGTGGACAATCACAGGCTGCGGTAGCCTCATGTACAGAGGCTCCTCCCACTCATAACACATCAATGGAGGCTTTTCAAAAATACTTTTAAGTAGATGGAGGTTGAAATAACTTCACTGAGTTAAGCAATGTTAGCATTGAGCTGTATAAACAACATGCTTTCTTCATGCTTTACCTAATCTCAAAACAAAACTCCCATTCAGGAGTTACCTGCTAGTCCAGAAAAACATCTGTCCTGATGTGAAGCTGGTTACCCCCACACCAGAAAAAAGAAGTCAAACTACTTCAGTTATCAAGTAAAAGAAAAGAAATACACAAGAACTGACAGAAAGTCAAAGGTAAGGAGCTCCAATGCTGGGACCAGCTTCAAGGTTGATATGCAACTCCACCACTCGGGTAGTTTTTAACAGACTAGACGGCTAAAGGCCTCGTTGTGCTTCTGCGTAGCCTGTCGGCAACAACGAGTTTCCTGTGGGGTTTGTCATTTATACTTCAACCGATTTACTTTGCAACTTCTCAAGTTTATGATCAAAACTGCCTCTAGACCCTTTCCAGAATCCCAGGGCCTGACCCCCAACAAGCAACAGTAGCAGGAAAAACTCCCCTTTAACAGGAAGAAACCTGGAGCAGGACCAGGCTCATATAGGGGGACCCTCCTGCTGATGGCCGGCTGGGTAGTTAGAAAAACTCGGCGAGTTTTTCCTGTCACTGTTGCTTGTTGGGGGTCAGGCCCTGGGATTCTGGAAAGGGTGTAGAGACAATTTTGATTGTAACAGAGGCTATATGAATAAAGATTGATTGATTGATTGATTGATTGATTGATTGATTGATTGATTGATTGATTGATTGATTGATTGATTGATTGATTGATTGATTGATTGAGTTCTCACAGCTTGACCTTTTCAGCCAATGGAGCAACATTTATGGCTAATGGCTAATGTATAACTTAGAACTGATTACTATGCAAATGTATCCTATGGTAGCTTCCTTTACACATGTTTGTCTCCTGCTGAAACAGACAAGAATGGCTGAAGCAGACACTGAAGGCGAGGTGTGGAAGGCTGACAGCACGACGGTGCCGCTCCGTTTTGGCCTTCAGAGCAGCCAGCATGTAACCCAAACTGACAGGCAGCAGCAGAAAAAAAATCAAAGCCTCTGTTAGCTTCCACATTCAGCCAATGGAAGCATTTGAGTGGCTTAGAGAAACTTCAAAGCTGGAGAGAAGGCGACTTTTTTAATTTCAGATAAGGGCCTGGAGCTGAATGTGAACTGCTGGAATTTTTGAAGTTCACATCTTAATCGACGTGACCGGCTGAATGGAGGAGTGAAAACTCATCTTCCAAGTCCTGTTTTTTCCCTCTGCCGCCTTCCTGCTTTTGCCGTCAGTCTAGTTCCTTTTTTCCAGATTTGTATAATGGAATGATGTTTGCAACCCTCGGTGGGTTGCTCCCAGACTCGGTTTGTATTGATTTAAAAAGCGCTTTCGTTAGCGCTAAATGTGTTTACTCTGCTAAGCTGCAGTCGTATCAGGGTTTCCATTGATTTCACTGTAAGGCTGTTGTCATGATCAAAGCCAGATAATCTCTCCAAAGTCACCAGCAGTGGATCTGGGTGGATCAGGCAGTGCCTCAGACTCTGTTTGGGTCACTGATTCGTTCTTTTTGGTTCATGTTTGTGAAGAAAGTATATCTATTCATTTCTCTGACTGCAAGAAGAGCATCTCTGTTCTTCTCTTCAGTGTCTTCTTAAATACCTGTGACCCCTGAATGTTTAGAAAGTTGAAGAAAAAATACATTGTTTGTGTTGTTGCTTTCAAACAGATGGTAAATGAATGCCAAATTGTTCATTTACCTCCATGATGTGATGGATGATGGGATGATGGAGATTAGCTAGAACAGGACAAGACGGTAATAAAACAGCAAAACGGCATAGGGGTGCACCTCCACTATCCTGGGAGCTTTATAAATGGAAGCAGTTTGACGTCTTCTCCTTTTTGTGGGTCTCGAGGTGCAGTGACAATTCTGAGGAGGTTAGCCTGTCACAGGTGATGACACTGAGGCAGCTTCCTCAGACCTCAGATGATAGATGATGCAAATGAGTTACTTTCTGGAGAGAGAAATGGTGTGACTGATCTTCTTGATCCTCACTCAACTTTACACAACAACAAAAACAGAGATGTTCTGATGTCTTTTATTTGAAGGAGAACAATGCTGGAGGGCCTGAGTCTGCACACTTGAAAATGAAGTGAAGCATTGTGAGAGTGTTGTTTTTCGCCTCCATGTTAAGAAGAAACACCATTTTCAGTGAGGTCTGTGACATGTGAGGAATTACTCTTTTGATAAAGGTAGCGGAACTACCAAGGAACAACAAGAGAGAGAGGAGAAGGGGGAGGGCAGGTAGAGGAGAGAATAGGTAGGAGAGGAGAGGAGAGGAGAGGAGAGGAGAGGAGAGGAGAGGAGAGGAGAGGAGAGGAGAGCAGGGGAGAGGAGAGGAGAGGAGAGGAGAGGAGAGGAGAGGAGAGGAGAGGAGAGGAGAGCAGGGGAGAGGAGAGGAGAGGAGAGGAGAGGAGAGGAGAGGAGAGGAGAGGAGAGGAGAGGAGAGGAGAGGAGAGGAGAAGGGGGAGGGCAGGTAGAGGAGAGAATAGGTAGGAGAGGAGAGGAGAGGAGAGGAGAGGAGAGGAGAGGAGAGGAGAGGAGAGGAGAGGAGAGGAGAGGAGAGGAGAGGAGAGGAGAAGGGGAAGGACAGGTAGAGGAGAGAATAGGCAGAGATCAGGGAAATACATTAATTAAAACAAGCTGTTGAGTGGGTCAGTGGGGTCAGAGGTCAGCAGGTCAGCGCACAGCTATGAAGAAGGTGATACCTACTGTTATATTTTCCAAGGACAGTCAAAAATCTGCCAAACATCACTAACTACTGGCCTGCCAAGCTTGCTACTGCATGTCCAATTCAAAAGGCAAAAAAAACGTTGTCGCCTAAATGTAGCCTTAAATCATCTTTAAGCTTTCAACAGTGACAAAATAAATCTGATAAAGAGGCAATAAGCAACTTTTTTCACGGCGAGGCTGCTCTGCACTGTCTGTAGACCAAACAAAGTGTGTCCTGAGCCACACCCCCCAGCTCTGCATCTCTCAGATGTTTTTGACAGGTCACATCTGTGACTTTCATGAATCAAAGCAATTTGTTTTACATGTGAAGTATGTTTGGAGACTGTATAAAGTCTGCAGGTCAGCTGCCTTCCTGGCCTGAAGCTGCTTAGCTTGTTTCTTTATGTCAGAGTGCAGCACAACAAGCCTGTAGCAGCAGTAATCCTGTATTCTGTGCTGCTCTGCTGAAACTCGACACAAAATTCCTTTCCGGTGCTTTCACAGGAGGCTTTTCATGCTTCACAGATGCTTCACTTCATTGCTGGGGGCGAGCGCCAGGAGCCCACGCAGCCGCTACAGAGGAGGTCTAACACACTTCTTCGGACACTCGGGAGAGCTGTGGAGCTTAAGAAGGAAGCTGTTTAACTCTAGATGTAAACGCCTGGAGAAACACATCATTAACATGGTGGGTGAGACCATATCTGCATAAGAACCTGAGTACACATGCAGACATTCAGCTTGCTATTTCATTTTTTATCTGTGGACGATTGTGGTCATGAAGGTAACAGAATAATGTGAAAGTATATATTAACTCTGACATTACAGTCCAATATGATGCATAAAGCATACCAGATGCCTGAAAATACTACCTGAATTAACCACAGCTTCACTAAAGTTGTACATCAAGAGTATATTTAAAGATTTTGGATGTTCTGGTTGATTTGGGCTGTCTGGTGTTCTTGCAAGGCAGTCTGCCTCCTTAGCCAGTAGCTTTGGATCTTCTCATGTTGGTTCTCTCCAGTTTTTCCCTCTTGAATCCTTCTCTTGGCCATCTGCCAGTCTGATGGTCACTGGTTGCTGCTCCCACATCTACCAGCCACTGGGCCTGAAGGTTGCGTGAAACCTCAACTTGTTCCAAACGTATAGACTACTTAAAACTATTAGCATTAATAATATGAAGAATATTCTGTTCATTGTTTGTCTTTTACTGCTCTTTTTGAACACACATCATTTAAAATGCAATAAAAATACTCAAACATGCTCTTCAATATCCTCACCGAATGAGTGCAGCAATGAAACTCTGCTGAGGCGAGCAGCAAGACCCAAACTAAACCATGTCAATGTTAGCAACAACTAGGGCCAAGTCACTCTACAAGTTAAGATATTAATGAGTGCATAAACATTTATTTTAACAAACATGAACATTCTCAACATGGCAGGAAAAGCATATGAGCCATCACAAACAATGGAAATCCAAAACTATCTTCACACACATTCCAAAGTTACGGAATGTGTGTTTATCTTGATTGATAGTTTGACTCAATCTGAACCGATTATGTTTGTGTCCCTTCCTTCTTTGTGGGTGCTGGTTTTTGCTCTTGCCCCTTACGAATGTCATCTGTTTCTGTTGAAACTTCAGACCCTCTATTCTTCTGTTAGTTTAACATCATTTGGCTTCATTTAAAAAAATAATATTATAAAATTGTCTGTTGTCACATCATTATGGTAGCTAAGCTAATGCTCTTCAGTGTATATTATTACACAGGAGTCCAACTTTGACAATGATAAACAGTTTCACTTCACTCAGTCTTTGGTGTTGATTTCTACAGTAATATCTCTAAAGATCATTTAATTAAAAATGATCTGTGAGTAGATTACATTTGAAATAAATTGTATGATAAGGTGCCACTTTTAAACCCCCCATCTCCCCCAAAAAAGGGCCTCACGGTGAACTGAAAGGTCAATTAAAAGCTTCTTATTCAGGCCATTGATTCCATAAAGTGGTTTGGCTGAAATGGCAATTTCAGAAACTGATTCTGACAGTTAACTTTGGCTCAACCTTCAGGGCAATTTACAGCAGTCTCACATCTGTCCATGGGAAATATCTATCTTTATAGCAATTAATTGCATGATGCAATAGATCAATAGATGCAATTCATGGTCCCACCCCCACCCCTGTGTAAATTAAAGATGGGGGGAAGATGGAATAAATAAAACTGTGTACCCGAAGACTTAAAACCCCACTTTGGTGATCTGAACATTTGACTTCAAATAGGGTTATGTTCCTGGTTAGATGGTCAGTGCAAGGTTAGAGGGTATGTCCCAGTTTAGTGGATCTGTCCCACTTTAGAGCCACTGTTGAACTGGTGTATCTAGAATAATCTTTAAAATTCTTCTTCTGACCTGCCAGGTCCTCAGAGGCCTAGCTTCATCCTACCTGGAGGAGCTAGTGATGCCTCATAATCCCAATAGACCGTTCCATTCTCAGAATGCTGGTTTGCTTGTGATCCCCAAAGTCTCTTAAGGTAGAATGGAGGGCCGAGCATTTAGCTAGCAGGCCCCCCTGCTGTCAAATCAGATCCCTGTCCAGGTATCGTCCAGGCTTCCCACCAGGTACCGTTGACTTAATAGCTGTGTGCTGACCTGCTGACCTCTGACCCCGCTGACCCACTCAACTCTTACTCAACAGCTTGTTATAATTCATGCATTTCCCTGATCTCTGCCTACTCTCTCCTCTACCTGCCCCCCCTTCTCATCCCTCTCTACCCAGCCCCCCACATGAGCCTGGTCCTGCTCAATGTTTCTTCCAGTTAAAGGGGTTTGTTTGGGTCCAAGGTTCCGGGTCGCTTGTTGCTTGTTTCTTCCAGCAGGGGGCATGGAGGAGCCAATGATTATCCACAGCTGGTGCTGCAGGCTGATGAACCTGCCTGCAATTTCCATCAGCCCTCCATTTAAGGACAGAGTGCCAGTCTGCCAGCGTCAGACTCCTGACTTGGTTGTTGGACAATTTCCATTTACTTTGTTTCTTGCTTGGTTGTGGTCTCCACGCCAACCTGCGGACACGAACCACCTCTGCTACCCAACCAGCAGCTGTCAGAACCCTCTTTGGCTCCCCAGCTACCAGCATCACCAGCTTCTACTGTACCTCATGAGCCCCATGTCCCCGTTCCTAAATGCTACTTGGGTGAAGTAAGTCAGTTTGGTAGCTTTCTTTTTCAGTGTTAGTTTGTTTTTTACCTCCAACCTTTAACGTATTCCTCAGACAAGGCGAAGATTGCTTTTATTGTCCGACCGAGCAGCACAGTGGGCACCCTTTGTTTTAGAAAACCATGTGCCCGCATCAGCCAGTTATGACATAATCGTGACAGACCTGGGATGGGTTTTTGATCACCCAGTTCAGGCTGGTGTTCGTCAGTGGTCACAGATCATGTGATTCAATTTCACATTGACGTGGCCGAGAGTTGGTCAAATGACACGATGAATGAGCAACTAAAGGATGAGTTAACCATGAGTGATGAAACTTCCTTACCCTTTTCTCCCCTCTCTTTCTCCAAGGAAGACTGTAAAGGTTCATGCATCCACCTCAACACCACCATCGGTGAAGCCAGGAAAGCCCATGCAGATAGGCTGAACACGGCTCACTCATCAAACTGACACTTCGGATGTTGGTGTTGGCGCCGTCCTCTTTCAGCAAGATCCCGTGGACCAAACATTCCATCCATTTCTTTAGTCAAAGGTTGGTATGATGAGGGTAATTGGGAACTCCTCACGGTGGTTCTGGCCTTCCAGTAGAGGAGACACTGGCTGAAAGGATCGGCTCAGCTATTTGTGGTGTGGACTGACCACAAAAGCCTTGCCTACCTCTAGAGCGCCAAGCGGCTTAGTTCTGGGAAAGCACATAAGGCCCTCCCGGGGGGCTTCCAGTTCACTCTGACCTACAAGCCTGTATCTTGGAACGTCAAGTCGGATGCCTTGTCCCACCTGTTCCTTCAAATCAAATCAAATCAATCTTTATTTATATAGCGTCTTTTACAATCAAAATTATTTCAAGGTGCTTTCCAGAATCCCAGGGCCTGACCCCAGACAAGCAACAGTGGCAAGGAAAAACTCCCCTTTAACAGGAAGAAAGCTTGAGCAGGACCAGGCTCATGTAGGGGGACCCTCCTGCTGATGGCCATCTGGGTAGAGATGGAGAGGGAGATGGAGAGGGAGATGGAGAGGGAGATGGAGAGGGAGATGGAGAGGAGAGGAAACCATGACCCAGTGGGGTGACAGAGGCCTGTCAGGCGTTCCTTCCCGATCCCTCCTGTTCAGAGCCTGGGCCCATCTTGTCTCCATCCTGCATTGTGGGCGCAGCTACTTGGTCGATAGAGAAGAGTGTGGGAGGCACATCGGTCTCATCCTATTCTTGCAGGTACCCCTCACAAATGTCTGTCCGCCCAGGCAATGGGGGCCATTCATCCCAGCTCAGCTGTCACTCAGGCTATGCCCCTTCATTTCCTCCAGCAACAATTCTGGTGGCCTTCAATGTCAAAAGACACGTCTTGGGATGGGGGAGCGGATTTACAAGTCCAGCACATGCTTGGGTACAGGTTTGGTCCAAGCTAAAGGATCCATCCCAGGCTAAAGAATCCATCCCAGGTTAGCGGGTCTGTTCCAGGTTAGAGGGTGGTCCTGATGACTTCTTCTTCTTCTATAGGAGGCACATCAGCTGCAGCCACAGAAGAGAGAAAACACACAACGATAAATCCAATTGTGCACCTTCTGGTAAGATGTTGATAAGAACAGAGACACCAGTTGGAAATATGGGTGCAGAGCAGCAAAAGAGCGTAGGAGGGGAAGAGAGACGAGAAATAAAAGGAAAGTTATTAGTGAGCAGCCGAGGGAAGAAAAGAAGAATTATCAGAGAAAAGGCTGAGAGTCCCGCAGCCCAGGCAGAAGTGTGAGTGCTGTTCTGATCAGCAGAAGAGCTGCTGAATGAATCTCATGTTATCTGTAAGGCAAAATCATGGAGCTGGAACTGTGAGGACATTATGTTCATGCTCAGAACAAGCACTCTGCAAATGTGGTACAGGCTATTCTTTTATCCTGCTCAGCTCAGAGAAGCCCCCTCTGCTTTTGACACGTCAATATCCACGAGATAGTTCTTGCTCAGCTGTTGCACTAGCAACTGTGTCATGTGACTAGGCATGCGTGTAGAATGATTGGTCACATGACACAGTTGATTTCCTGAATAGAGATTGAGATAAGCAGCTTATTTCACCGAACCTTTCCTTCCACCTAAACCTGCCATCCTCTTTCATTTCTACACAGATTAATGTGTTTGATGTTTCAGCAGCAGCAGCCACGCGTCGCTCTGGCTCTCCTGCTGGGATTAAACCCAACAGTTTTCCTGCCGGCAGGTTACAGGATACTTTTAGATTTAGTCATTTTCCTTGGCCTCCTGTGGAGGAGACAAACTAAGCGAAACTAAAGACCTAATGAATGTTGTTGTTGCTTTTGCACAGTCCTGAGAAAACAGCATCTAGATTTAAAGTGTCCAGTAGCTCCAACATTAGAGTCAGTGGTCTGCATGGGAAGGTGAATGTTCCCAGTACTGTCAGCATTCCAAGGATGGCTCAGGCTTTAACAGAGAGCACCGCACAGGTCAACCTATTTTGTCATCCAATTAGTTTTCCACAGATTTTTACAGTATTGTTCCTGAGGCAGAAATTTGGTACATTAACAAAGCTGCTCCTTCATTCAGGTGCAGGGAGGAGGTGACTGAGAGGCATCACTGTGCTCTGATTCTGGATGTCTTTTCCATTTCCTGCACATACACACAGCCAGCCACTCTGGCTGCACGATTAGCTGTGCATTAACGAGGTAATTTATGTATAAGGCCATATATTATGACCCCAGCCTCTTACTACAGATTGCTGTGCCACCTCTCATTTAGTGTGAGAGGCTGCTGGAGTCCGCTCCATCCAGACGCTCGATGGCTTGGATTAAAAAAAAAAAACTGTCCTGCAAACAAATAAAGACATAATGAAGCACAGAGAGGCAGAAAATAGGAATGGAGCCAATACAATAAGTGACATTTGCTCCTGTGACCTTTTTCCATCTGCTCCAAGTGCGTGAAAACATAATGAAGAATACAATTTCAATTTCAGAGCTCTGTCTCTCTTTCAGCCCGGCTGTCGTGTCACATGTGAAAAATGAAGTTAGAGCAACAAAAAGTGGAGACAGTCTGAACAGTTGTGAGAGGGCCTCAAAGTGGAAAATGGAATCTAAATGATGATCAACACTGTGTGATGGAAGATGATTACAGCTCTGGTTAGAAACCCAGAGCTTGGCCCTGGTTCAAGGAGGTTGTCCATTTCTATCCAAGCATCTGAGCACATAGTTACAGGCACTCATTACATGTAACACGATGAGATAATAAACTCCCCTCAAACACACATACAACTCCAAAAGTCCTACATGTGCACTTTTAAAGTGCTGCCAGCCCGTAGGGTAAAAGAGAGACCAGTGACTGGTGGTCTCCACCACAGTCCTGCTTCGTCTTTACCGTCATTTAATCCACACAGTTGTACCAGTCACACAGTTGTCTGCAGGCTTCACATCATATTAAAGGCACTTTTTTCACATTTGAATCCAGGAACTGTTTTCTTCTTATATTCAGTGCATTTAAATTGTATCTCTTCATACTTGAATTATGCGTCGTCACTGTTGCTGGCTTCAGTGATGAATGTGGCAGAAGAGCTGCTGAACAGAAATCAGAAACATGAAGAAGAGAAAGAAGCAGCGAGCAGCGGCAGATGATGGCACCGAGCAGGGTCTGGCCGTAAAAACCCAAATGAAGATTAATGGACAAACAGTCTGTCTGAAGGACCAACTAATGATGGCTCCACCCCTAAATCCACCCAGTAAAGGGTGCTTTTCACTCTTACAGGAAAATCATTTGTGAATGGAGTTGAATGTAAATTTGGTTGTAAATGAGGTAAGGGGGATTTGGCCGTGTGTGTGTGTGTGCGTGTGTGTGTGTGTGTGTGTGTGTGTGTGTGTGTGTGTGTGTGTGTGTGTGTGTTGCGTCCATAGTTAGCATCACGGAGCTACTGTATGGACTCTTGTAGGTTCTCAGTCCTAAAGGTTACAGTTGCTTAGTGCTTCAGTTGAGCTCTACTGTGTTTCTGTTTCATTCATTCATTCATTAATTTATTCATTCATTTAATTCATTTGCTGGACTCTTATTTCTGCTGATGTCCTGAAGATCAATCAGAAGCAAAATGTTGTGAATTATCTTCCTACGTGAATCATTTTGCCCTCTGACAGAAACTGACTGGATTTATTGGAAAAACACTTCCCTAAAATAATGAAAATCCATATCTTGTAGATGCCCGGCTGGACCCGCCGTTCTGGACTTTCATTTCCACCAGATGAAGAATCTCTTCCTTCACAAAGACTCTTTCATTTCACTGCTGTAGACCAAATAAAAATAAGAGCAGCGATAGCGGCGCTCGGGCTACTTATATCTCTTTTATTAGTGCCACCCCCTCTCAGATGGGTCAGGAGGGACCGCATCCGGCCCTGCTTTTATTGTGCTGCAGTGTTTTGGGGGTTAGTGCACACGCCACAGGTTAATATAGTGTTATTCAATCAATCAGAGCAGCAGCTCACGAAATAGCAACGTCATCCTGCAACAACAAACATCTGATTGTTTCATTTTCTAGTTTGATGAACCTGTTTTATCCCTCGCTATCGTTAGTATTACTGAGCAGGTGAAACGTCGCTATGACATGGTGGGATTACCTGAAGGTCAACTGAACCAGACTAAATTTCCCGTTTGCCAGGACATTAAAACTCATCAGATCTGTGTAAAATTCCTAATAAGGGCCAGAATTGTGTTGTATCACAGGATGACAACTGAATGGCATCAGGGAGCATATTTTATTACTAGGCTGCGACTGGATCTTGGACTGGGACTGGAAATGGGATTGGGACATGATCTGGGACTGGGACTGGAAATAGGACTGGATCTGGGACTGGGACATGATCTGGGACTGGGACTAGATATAGAACTGGGACTGGGACTGAATCTTGGATTGGGATTGGGACTGGGACCGGGACTGGGACTGGGACTGGGACATGATCTGGAACTGGGACTGGGACTAGAACAGGAAATGGAACAGGAACTAAACTAGAACTAGAACTGGAGCTACAACTAGAACAAGAACTAATTAGAACATAAGAAGCTGGAGAAGTACCAAGGGCTAAAACAGGAGATAGAGAGAATGTGGGGTGTTACTGCCCCTAGTGTCCCAGTAGTGAGTGGGACACTAGGGGCAGTAACACCCCACATCTACTCAGCTTGGGTGTTACTGCCCCTAGTGTCCCAGTAGTGAGTGGGACACTAGGGGCAGTAACACCCAAGCTGAGTAGATGGCTCCAACAGATACCAGGAACCACATCAGAGATCTCTTTCCAGAAGAGCACAGACAACTAAGATCCTGCACAGAACCCTCAGACTCCCCAAGGAAGGAGACACCACCCAGGAGGGGTGAGGAAGAAATTTATAAATTTATAAATATATATATATCCCTTCTCTGGTAGAAAAGGGGTGTGGTTAAAAATACAATAAACTCAACAGACAACCTCTGATCAGCACTACTGCAGGAAGGAGGGTGTTGCCCGGGTGGCAAAAAGCTAATTAGGCAGACATACCATCATAACAGTGGGACAAGGTCGAACAGAGGACATGTCATCAGGTTGTGTGGCAGGAGGCTCCTGGGACAGCAAATAGAACTTCAAAAAGAACTTCATTATGGTTGCAGTCAAAAGTTCTCCAGATTGTGAAGGACAGACTTTGAGTTTGGTGGAGGAGTTGAGGAGAAGGACGAGGAGGCAGATGAGGATGAGGATGTTGGGAAGTTGGAGAAGGAGAAGGAAGAAGAGTTGGGGAGGAAGTGGAGTTGGAGGAGGAGGTGGGGGAGGTGAAGAAGTAGGTGGAATGAGTTGCAGTCGGAAACTGTTGCACGTGTGCCAAAATAAGAAAAGGAGACTCGCTACAAGAACAACAGTGCTGAAGACTGGAAGCTATGGGAAGCGTTTCATTTGCAGTTCATCACGCAGGGGTTTTAAAGGTAAAATGATGGTCAGACATGTTGAGGAGAGCCTCTGGGGTTGGTTTGCTGGATGCAGGGTGCCTGAGACGAAGCCTGAAACAACCACAGAGTGCAGTACCTTCTGGGTCAGGGTCCGTCCTAGAGCAGGATACTGATCCAGAACATGTGATCAAGGTGACAGAGTGCAGAGGCCAGAAGGGTCAATGCAACAGTCACCGTGACCTCTGCATGGGAGGCAGAAACAGATAATACCCCCTCCTCAAGTGTATTCATAAGAAAAAGAGAGATGATCAAGCTTTTTTGCCGGCAGTCAGCCAGTCAAACTTCAGGCTCAGACCAAGCTGAGGTCCTCAGGAACAAATGAGCCGTAACATCACGGACATCAGACCAGACTGATGCTCCAAAGCTCCTCCAGCATGTGAGACGCTGCCGATCCTCTGATTCTAGGTCTTGTGTTTTGCTCAGAGGGACGTGGCCTCCTGTGTCAGTGGAGAATATTGGTTCATTATGAGATCTTCTGTCATTTGATACAGTGGAGGAGAACCACCTGTAGGTGCTAACAGTACTGTTTCTGTTAGCAGAGAGATCAAGCAGCAAGTAAACCTGTAACCTCTGATGCTCATATGACCTACTTCCATTGACCTTCATCTACTTTTTGATGCAACCTCACCGTTTGCTGCCAGACGTACATAATTTTTTCAAGCTCTATTTAAAGTCAGCCCTCTGCAGCTGTGCTCATCACTTCCTCTTTCTTCACTTTCTTCAAGAGAAACAGGAACCTGTCTGTGCTCATTTACCAAGTGTCTCATCTCCATTGCACCAAGTCAACGCTTGGTCCCCAAACCTTCAGTGGTGCCTCAAGAGTTCTGTGGTGAGGTGAGTCAGATCCAAGGCTGGCATGCTCATGATGGTCAAGCATGTTGATGATACTGCATTTCTGTTCCTCAGAATGTTGCTGTTCAGCAGAAGGATGTACTTCCAGCTGTATTTGTTCATGTGGTTGTTCGCTCTGACCTCGGCTCTACAAACGTTGGACTCGGAACAAGAGCTGCAGGACAGTGGCTTTGGTCGCCCGCCGCCTCGCCACGGTCTCAGGTTGCTGCTTTGGTACGTCCGCAGCTGCCTGGACAACAACAAGTTGGCACTGTGTGATCCCACCACAGGAGAGTATGGCTTTCATCGGTTCCAGAATAGAGGAAATCTTCTCCCAGTGATCAGGGATGAGCACCAGTACACCTACTACACCATCGGCAACCTCAACGCCCGTCACGCAGGCGACCTGCCACCTGAAGTCAGACAATTTTACGACCCTCACAACCCCAAAAGTAACATGGACAGAGTCCTGGTGAGATACAACAAGAACAACCAACATGTGGACCAAATCTATGTTTCAGCACATTACAGAGAAGATGAGACTTACGAGATCGGCCAGAATCTCTTCGATGCTCTACGACGAGCGTTGGCGACCCTCGTCCAACCCTGCCGAAAACCAAATGGCTGCATAGGAAAAAGAGTGTGTAGCTTCAGGATTCCAGAGGCTCCAGCAGCATGTTAACCTATATGAGGCAGAGCTCCAGAGCCTAGAGTCAGATCTACAGCACCTTGATCAGGTCACTCAAGTCAAGAAACTTAAACAAACAGGTTTGATAGCTTTGTTCAAATCCTATGAAATAAAGACGTTGGTACAGAAACAAGGGTCTATTCAGCTCTGGGGGGGGGGGTCTCCCTGCAAAGATCAGCCACCTTTATGAAACACAGTCCAGCACATATACTGGTCTGCTGCTCTATACTGCTCTATACTGGTCTACTGTTCCATACTGGTCTACTGGTCTATACTGGTCTACTGCTCCATACTGGTCTATACTGGTCTGCTGCTCTATGTTGGTCTGATGCTCTATACTGGTCTATACTGGTCTACTGCTCTATACTGCTCTAAACTGGTCTACTGCTCTATACTGGGCTATGCTGGTCTACTGCTCGATACTGATCTTTACTGGTCTACTGCTCTATACTGCTCTGAACTGGTCTACTGCTCTATACTAGTCTATACTGGTCTACTGCTCTATACTAGTCTATACTGGTCTACTGCTCTATACTAGTCTATACTGGTCTATACTGGTCTACTGCTCTATACTGCTCTGAACTGGTCTACTGCTCTGTACTAGTCTATACTGGTCTACTGCTCCATACTAGTCTATACTGTTCTACACCCATCTACTGCTCTATATTAGTCTAGTGGTCTACACTCACACACATATACACAGATAAAATCTCACACACACACACTCAGTCACACACACACCCACAAATACACACACACACTCAAACACACACACACACACACACACACATACACATACACATACACATACACATACACATACACATACACATACACATACACATACACATACACAAACTCACCCACCCAGCACTAGTCTGGGTTAACTGGTCACACTGATCAGTGTTGGTTTTTATTCTTGAGGACCAACAAAGAAAGTGATTGTTGTTGAATCAGCTCCACCAGGAAGAGTGTTGGAGGGATTTTGTGGATAAATAATCTGAGTGGAGGAAGAAAGAAGATGTAAAGGAGGAGAAAACACGCATGTAACTTGTTGTGGGGCAGAAACACTGGACGGGATCCACCAGTGCTTCCTGTCCAACAGCACCAGCAGCACCTGACCTTCACATATTGTTGCTGGTCAGGCTAACACCGCTGCTACAAATGGAAACGTGCTTTTAGGGACAAAGTGAACGGTGTTTGTGAGCATGCACGTGGCAGCTGCCAATGCCTGAGCCCCTCCCCCCTCCCCGTTCATGTGTTTGTTCCTCTTAAATTGAAGCTGACTGGGGAGGTTTCCCACTGACGGTGTGTGTTTGGGGGACAGATCTGTGAGTGGATGTTGGGGCAGGAGGGTGATGGGCTGCTGGGCTCCCAGCAGCAGATTGAACAGATGTCTCCTCGTGATTAATGTCCCCCCCCCGCCCTGCCTCAGTGCGTCTGCATGCCTGTGCATCTCTAACTCAGCACCACTACGGCACTTTCTAAAGCTAATATGTTCCTCCCGCCTCCTCATCTTCAGTGTTTGGCCCCTGAGAGGCATCTTCTTCCGCTTGCTTCCTTCCTGCATCTTCATGGGTGAATGTTGCGTTCCAGGTAGGCTGAGGACACCGCATCCTGCCTGATTTATTTGAAGGGTCGTAATGTGACGCCACCACTGACAGAAACAAACTGAAGCGGTCCTTCGTGTCTCCTGCTGAAGTGGGCGATGATGCCAGCCTGACCCCTACTGGCTGAAGGGAGGAGGCTGACTTGTTGGCAACCGCTGACTGATGGTTTTCTCATCTCATCCTTCTGGTCTTGGACCTTTTCCCAGAATGCATTGGTGTGCAGTTGTCAGTCAAGTTTCAACTCCCAACACTTTCACGTATGAATGTGAGTGGTTGTTAACACACAGCACACACAACTGCAGCGTTTCTTGCTGTCAGCGTCTCTCTAGGTCCACTCAGCTGTAAAATGGGGGATTTTTGAACACATTTGCCAAAGATGTGGAGAGCAAGAGCGCCCCCTGCTGCTGCAGCTCCTCAGAAAGAAGGAACCTGAGCTTGGTCTCACGGGAGATTGGCTATTAAATCCAGCACTGCGTGGTAATGAATACCAAGCCTGTGGTAAAGGGCTCACATTAAATATTTACTCTCTTGGTTAATATTTCATGTGGTAATTTTGTATTTAAATTGGATTTAATATTTAATATAAATTCAGAGCTAAGTGGGCTATATGATCCTCAAACAGCAGTCCGGACACTTCCCATATGAGGTGGGTGTAAATTTGACTGTCAGAGAATATGGAGATACACACACATGCACGCACGCACGCACACACACACACACACACACACACACACACACACACACACACACACACACACACACACACACACACACATATACACGCACACACTCTCTCTCTGGTAAAACGTTCATCCCAGACATCCACGGTCTGACCATGGACTTGTGCTGTACTTCCATGGATACCGTCATCCAGGGTCAGGAGCAACACCTGCTCCAATATCTGTAAATGCTGCTGTTCATGCTGCTGTGCATGCTGATGTGCATGCTCTGTGGCGTCTCGGGTCAGCTCAGATCAGCTCAGCCCCACTCTGGATGTTCACATGTGTCCTGTACAGAACTGCAGCCTGACTTTACAGCAAGAAGGTTGTGAATTCTGGGTTCAATCTGAAGACCCCTGCGGGTGACTCTTCCTGTTTGGGGTTCAGGTCAGTTGGAAATGGAAGAACTTGAGGGTATTTGAGGGTTGAGGTGCTGATTTCATGGACCTCATTGAAACCGTTGATGATCCACTCAACAGCAACATTTTAAATGCTTGTGGGAGCGCAGACTTGAACTCGTGAGCTGCTGACGACCAGAAAGAGAATCTCCTCATAGTCTGTCTGATCAGAGCTACCAGCAGACACATCCAATCCATCACACCACAGAGTCGATGAGCTTTATCCAGATTGATAATTCTCTGGTCTGTCATGTTCTTCTGCACTCATTCATCTCTCCATGCTTTCATTTGTCTTCATTTTCTCCTTCTCCGTCAACGACTTCTGGCAGTGCACAGCTCAGACAACCACACGTCCTTCCGTGCTGGCGTTAATCACCTCCATGTAACTCTGTTAGCACTTTTACTGTTGAGGTATTTTAGCAGCAGAACTCTTTGATGAATCAGGGATAAAAGTGTTTGTGTTAAAAGTGAATCTGAACAGGACGAAGCCGCTAACTCGGGTGTGATGGTGGACCTGTACCCTCAGGAAAACTGAGCAAAAACCCACATGTGCTACAAATCTGCCAAAGACATATTTATTAGGAAAATAACAGCCTGTGGCTGATGATAAGAAGAAGAAGGTGATTTATTTTTCATCATATAACCGATTGCACAACAGAAGGTCAGTCAAGGTCAGTTCTGACCTGTCTGCTTCTGATGGACCTGACTCAGCAAAGAGCGTCAGGTACGAAGGACGTGTCTTCTTTTCTGTAATCTGGCATCTCCATCAAAAACCAATTAAAAGTCTAAGAAGAATTTCACGCATTAAAACATGAAAACATTCTAGTAACACATGTAGGTTTGTTTACAACCATTTTGTGACCTGTCAGACCCGTTGAAGCGATCTGAGGGTCATTTATACACTGATGAAACGGAGACGTCAACAGCAACGAAGAAGAAGAGAAGGGCAGCAGCCGTGCGGGAGGGGTCCTCGCAGGAGGGGTCCTCGCTGAAAGTCACCCCAATTATGTGTGATGGAGCTGAATTTAATCAGAGGGAGGAGCAGGTGGACGGAGGATGGAGCTAGCTGTCCTGTTAGCCTGACAGCAGAGGACGAAGCCTCACCGCTGCTGCTGCATTTATGGACAATCAGGACCAGAAAAACAGCTGACAAGAGTGGACAACGTCAGCAGGACCTTCAGAATCAGCTAGCCAGCCTACAGAGATCTAGAAGGATCTGGAGGTGGACGTGGACGCACAGACTAAGTCTAAAATAGGTTGAATCTGTAGCTCAGTTACCAAAAAGTTAAAAAAAAAAAAACACCAAAAAGTCATCCACACAAAAAGCGGGAGGTGACGGAGAGTCAGGCGAGGGTTCGAGGAATGGAGGAGAACGTGGGCTCAGACGGAGCACGGACCTGTGGACGGGAGAAGAGCAGAGGTGAACCTCAGCAATGCTCCCGACAACCTGGCGAGGAGAGGCTGCTGGTTATACTGGGATAGAGAGGGAGCTGGACTGGTTATACTGGGATAGAGAGGGAGCTGGACTGGTTATACTGGGATAGAGAGGGAACTGGACTGGTTATACTGGGATAGAGAGGGAACTGGATTGGTTATACTGGGATAGAGAGGGAACTGGACTGGTTATACTGGGATAGAGAGGAAACTGGACTGGTTATACTGGGATAGAGAGGGAGCTGGACTGGTTATACTGGGATAGAGAGGGAACTGGACTGGTTATACTGGGATAGAGAGGGAACTGGACTGGTTATACTGGGATAGAGAGGGAACTGGACTGGTTGCGTCTTGATGCGGCTTCACTGATTTCAGTTCTTGTCTCAAATCTGTGTTTTATCCAGTTATGTCATCCTGTAGCCCCCCACCTGACCTCCTCTCCGTTCCCTGTCAGAACCTCTCTGTTCCCTCACATCCTCTTGACCTCTGTAACACTGACTTTTGACATTTTTAGATCTGCCGACTCACTCTGATTATTTGTGCTTGACTTCAAAGGTTTTAATGTTTTTCATATTTGATTCTTCGTTACGTTGTGAAAGATGCTTTTCCTGATGATGATGAGGAGGAGGAGGAGGAGGATGATGATTGTGGTAATGATGATGATGATGATGATGATGATGATGATGTGTGTTTTTAGTGTCAGAAATGATGGCAGCATATCTCGTTCTTGTCTTCCAGTCCTCCCAGTCCTCCCAGTAGACTCTGTTCAGTCATGTTCAGACACCCACTCTTGTAGATCACCAGGATGGTTATCTGCTCACTGGCAGGTATGGAAAATGGAATGTGGCTGCAGGAAAAATAGTGAGAGAGTCTTCTTCTTCTTTTTCTGTGTGACATTTTGCTTTGTGCTGGTTTGAGTTTCACCAGTGTCACCGGTGTTTACAGGTGAAAACAGAGTGTATATAGATCTGGCCTGACCTCTGGAGGACAGAAAAACAAATGTGGTCAAGTTTATGAGATTAGCAGTGATCTCTGCTGACAACATGCCCTTCCAGGGACACGATCACATGACTGATGTCCAGATCAACACTGCCCTCATGTGGACAATGGATAAAATACAGGCGGCACAACCAACAGAAGGTTCCTGGTGGTCTCCTGGTGTGTAATGAACCAGTTGGTCCAGGACTGGAAGGTTCATGGTTGGACTGGGACAGAATAATCAGCCTTGACAGTTTTTGTCTCAGAGAATCTGTATAAAGGCAAGCTGGATTTATTTTGAACCATAAAATCTTTATTTTGGTGCATTTTAAAATGCATCTTTAAGTTTAAATTTATCTGCTGGAATCAAACGCTAAAACGCAAGATGTATTCATTTCAGCCAAACAGCAAATATCTCTTTCTTCACCTCTATTTTATCTGCCTTTGCCATCTCTAACCATTTGATGGCTCATTGATTGATAATAGTAAAAGTGGGTAAACGTTTAGTTTTGCTTTGCAAACTGGTGCATTCTTCAATGAATAAAAAAGCAGTTCTGTTTGATGAGCCAGTGTTTAACCAGGTGCTATCACATGTTTAGCATCACTTCAGCTTGTACAACTTCAGTCAAATAAACACCCTGACTAAACCACGAAATGCTTTTTACTGGGTGAATTTAATTCCTGTTTCTCCACCCTGTTATAACTTTAGTGCAACAGGTTTTGAACACATTAATGGCATTAGTAATAAATATATTCATTTCAAAAAATTATCTTGAACATGAACACACACATTGACAGCCCCGACATCAGATGGAAGGAGGATGTGGGAAAACCCACAAAATCTTCCATTCATTTATTTACCTTCGATTGATTGTATGAGACTTTGGTTCCTGCCAACAGCCAGTTGGTCAGCATCAATTTGAAGAGGCTAAGCACACCACTAAACCCAACCTGAATACACTCACACACACACACACGCACACACACACACACACACACACACACACACACACACACACACACACACACACACACACACACACACACACACACACACACACATACACACAGGCATTTCAAATGTGCTGAAAATGAAGCTGAGGATTTTTGTGCCCGACCATTTGTCACGTACTTACAGAAGTGCTGACGAGTGAGTCAGCAAACCAGCTTCTTCCTCTCCTCACTTTGCTTTATCAGTGTGTGTAACCTACTTACAGTTATGGTTTTCAATATGCTGACTGACTAAATTAGGGTTATTACTTAGTATGAAAAATCAACCATATTATCTTTACGTGTACATGACTATAATTCCCTGTACATTCAAATAATGTAAATAGAGGTGCTAAATTTCAGTAGAATGTAAAGATGTTTTCAAATTTTTTTTAAAGAAATTTGTGCATCAAATGTAATTACCTTGTTTTGTATTTTGGTCGAAATTCTAAACTTTAGACGTTTAGAAAAGAAACCTGAATTTATTTGTGCGTAGTCATTAATGGGGACTGCCTCTAGATGGCGAAACATCTTAGGATGTTATGTAAAAGAGCGAAGAAGAAGAAGACGAAGAAGAAGAAGAAGACGCCGCCGCCAATCGTGATTAACATCCGGATTATGTCGCGAGAAGTTAAAAGAGTGTTATAGCAACAAACGCCGCTTCAGGTTGACACCAATTACGTCTCTTTGATTTAATCGAAATTTGAGCAAATAAACGTTCACTTGATGCTCTTGCGCATTTTGAAAAAGTATCACAAGTTGGGCAAAGAGTTCTTCAAAATAGGAATGAAAGTTATTGTTATTGCTCGCGCTTTCATCAATAGAAAATATAAAGTCACGTTTTGATTCATGAGTAAACTCAGCAAACCTGTTTGGGTTGTAGTTTTAGGTAGTTCTAAATTTAGTTTAAGGGTGAGGAGCAAGCATTTACTTTGCTAGTTGGGAGTATTTTCTGAAGACCATTTGTCTTGATAATGTCATTTAGTCAGATTCGTTTCAGTTATATTCGTTCTTTGTGTATTTTTAAGGGTGTGTTGTGAAAATTATTGTTATTGTAATATTTTTATTATTCTTAAAGTTGATATATCCTCAGACAAGTATATTGAATCCTTACATATATTATCGTAAGAAATGCAAGTCTAATGTAATTGTGCTGGGGACGAATAAATCCCAACTTTAAAGAGTTCAATTGCAACTGGAAAAGACGGAAGTGAAGGTAGAACCCATAATCTGCTGTCTTCAACCACCAGATCACCAGGACCCTCACTGCTGCTTCCACAGCTTACATCTAGAACCGGTCTAAGGTTCCAGTAAGAACCTAGGATGCCTGGCGGACTGACTGAGGAGGAGCTGGAACAGCAGTTTGAACTGTTCCTAAATGAGGTAATCAAACACTGAACCAGTTCCGCCCAGCAGGGGCAGCAGCGCTCATGTCTGCCCTTATTGACAAGCGTTCACAGGCGTTTATGGCTAATAGGCATCAACACATGGTATTAAAGGCTGGCTGGCTCTCAGGTGTGCTACAACTACAGGTAAAGCACAGATGCGTTTTAAACTGTCCCTTCAGCCTGTTTCTGATGAGTCGGTGGATTGGAGCAGCACCGATCAAAGGTCCAGAACACAAGGCAGTCGCAGGACAGCCCAGAATCCAGCTTGGTGCAAAGAGGATGAATGCAGAGGTAAAAGCTGCGCACATGTGAACTCTCCTTAGGCTGGTGCTCACATAAAGTCGCATGAGTTGCACAATGTTGAATGTTTAACAGTGTTTGTTCCTATTGTGACTCACTGTAGCAGCGTGAAAGTTCAAAGCATAGTTGTATTTATTGTTGCTTCTAATGTCCATAAAAAGGTCAATATATTTCCTGTAAGTTGGTTTGCACTGCCAACTAACTGGGCCAGTGCATGTGCACTATTCATGTTTACCTTCTGTTTGAAATAATCATTGTAGAGCCCAGGCCCAAGCTGGTTACACTGGAAACATCTGTTCTACTGGACAAGAGCCACAAAGATCCCTTTTTAAATGACGCTGGAGGACCCTGGAGCTCTGGCAGGTTCGCACGTGAGAAGCTCAGACAAATGTCTGACGAAAGAAGGTGTGACGGGTCTCCAACTGCTGGCACGAGCACCCAGTCTGACGGGGGTGAGAACCCTTGGTGTTTTTGTGTTTGAAGCTGTGGGCTTGTGTCACTCCAACACTGGCAAGATTCAGTGTTCCTTAAAGTTTGCCAGTGTTCACCATGAAGAAGCTACAGTCTCGACATTACATGCATGTGTGAATATCCTCCCACATGCACAGGAGTGAGTCTGCTAAAAGGATTTCTACTCTTAAATAATATATCATGTGTGCTCTGATGTAGGCTTGGTACAAAACAAAAGATCAAAGAAACCCGAAGCGGAGGATTTGTTTGACACAGTTTATCCATTTCCTGGTTTGGGTAGATGTAAGGATGGCCATAGAAGCTGGCATCCATTTATTTTCTATCCCTAACATTTTCTTAATGCCATTTGGCTTTGAGTCTACCTGGAACTGTGGGTGTTAATGTGTAACAGTCAGATTTATCCCAGGAGGTCTGATCCATCTGTCCATTCAGCACCACTGGAGCTGGACCCGTCAACATTAATCTCATATCCATGAATCTGTTCTGAACATGGAACCTCCACCTAGACCCCGAACACAGAATCAAACCCACAACCTTGGTGTTCAAGGCAATTGTGTCATTTGTCGGATCATGTTGAGAGAGTTTTTGGATGTTCAACAGTTTGTGCTGGTGGTTCTGTGTGGGTTCAGCAGGTTCAAGAGGCGCTGCTGCAGATGGGAGCAACGTCGGCTTTGACACTCTGGAGGAGGAAGAGGAGAAAAAAAGATTTTTTGCCAACTTACAAGCAGGAGTTTCGTCTCCATTGGATTATTCAGAACTGATTGGAGAGCTGGACTCGACGGGGTCCACCACTGGAAAGGACCTGGGGTATTTACAACTTTAGACCTTGTGTGGAAGGTGGTCAGAGTAATGGCTGATATGAAGAACCAGCAAACTGGTCTGAGCCTTAGAACCTCTGAGCAGAACTAACCCTGAACAGCTCGGTTCAAATGTGATTTGTTCCCTTCCACTCAGCATCCCTGGTTAGATTTCTATAAACACAACAACAGATTGGAAGATGGCTGCGGACCTCTACTGATGTGCACTTCCACAGGCACTCAGCTGGGATCAGTCATGTTCTTCCTGCTTGTAAATGACCTTTTATTTGTCATTGCTCGTGGAAAAACCATTTTATTATAATTATCAGGTACTCTGATGTTCCCTGCTGTGGCCTTACCAGCAGCAGGACATATTCCCGGGATATGAAGAGATGTACCAAGACACTGGGACACTCGCAACTTGGCTCTTCCTTAAACTAGGGGCTCTGTCAGTTAATATTTATTCAGTCACTCATTGGCAACTTTACCTAAAAGGGACTCGTGCACATCAATGAAAAGTCATTCATCCCAAACTGCATGGAAGCCCCGCTGGTCTTTAAGGAAGCCATTGTGAACAGATGTGTGTAGTGTCTCGTGGCGGACATCATGAGCCTTTGACCTTTTATTATTACTTCATAATAATGGTTGTCCTGCTTGTAGGAAGTTGGTGGAAGCCGCTGAGCTGAGAGGCCATGACGAAGGAATGGAGGAGATCCTGAGAGAACGTGCAGGTAAAGGTTGAGGGAGCCTGCAGTGAACTCCAGTTTCATCACTCTGCTCTTCAGGTGCCTCTTTTCTGCTTCAGCTCTGACAGGTTCCCCCCAGTACAGTGACGACTTTGAGGAGGGGGACAGTGGAAGAGAGCAGCAGGTTTGTAGTGGAATGTTTTTAGGATATGCAGTGATGACCAGTGTCTGTCTATTTACTCATCAATGATAAAATGTGTGTTTCAGGTTTCTAAAGAGCCTGAAATTCTGGCTCAAGGTAAGAAGTAAAGAGCTGTGATGGACGTTAAAATCTACCTGCTCACACTCAGCAAAGGGTCTGTGATAACCTGCTGGCTTCTCTTCTCTCTCCACATAAAATTAGATTAAAAGATTTCCTCATTGATAGGTCAGTTGATCAGGGATGCGGGTGACAGATGTTTAGCATAGAATGATATCATATCTGGTTCATGTACAGTACAGTACAAACGCAAATTCCAGCCGTAGTTTGATCACATAAATGCATGTGGAGCCGTAGCTCAACTCGACTCCACCCAGAGTCGTCTGGATGTGGCCCGACCACCACCCCACATAGCTCGGTTAGTCCACTTACCAGAGCATGTGGACGGCGAGCAAAACAGTTTTACAAGCAGCAACCAGCAGTGACCCATTGCAGCCACTAGGGCTGAGTGTTATTGGAATGATGGGGAGACACCATGATGTAATCCTCCAATAGACACATAACTGCAACAGACAGACAGCCCGCTAGAGACTGATTTAGGTGCTTATCTGGAGTCAGGCTGGCCTTGGTTCAGTCATGTGCATGAAAGTTCAAACTTGTTTGTGTTTTCTTGTTGAACACAGACTTACCAACTGCTGAGGAGCTGATGAAAGCCATCTGTCCAGAGAAGGGTGACACCAGAAACAGTTTTTTGCCTCCCAAACCTTGGGCAGATGAGAACCCACACATGGACAGGTCAGTGAAGCTCTGAGAGCTCAAAAACTGACACAAATGACACAAAATCTTAATTCAGTTTCTCTGTGATTCCAGCGGTGCACAGCTTGAGGAGAAAAAGAGGTCTCAGATCCTGGAAGGTACCTTCCTCCTGGAGACCGGTTCAGGGTTGCAGCCAAAGCTGCTCGGTCAGAGTCGCCCTCTGACATGTTTAAAAGATTCCAGGAGCTCTGAAGAGCCTCCCGTCCATCAACAGACCTGGAGCATTAGACAGGAAGTAGACAGGCTGATGCAGGATCACAACACAGGCTCCTCCCAGCCGTCGTCTCTGGACCCCAAGGCTGACAAAAACCCAGTGAGTCCAACTATGCGTGTTTATGGTGGTGAAGCAACAGTTTACTGCAGTTTGCAATCAATCAACTTTAACAGTTCAATTTATGACATTTACAGTCGGTGCAAAAGGCTAAAAGCAGGTGAATGAAACCAGCAGCTCTCAATGTTTCCTCCCCATGTTGATTAGACAGATGGCTCCTGGAATAAAACAAGGATATGGTTGATAAATGAAATCCAGTTTAATCATGAGAGAGACAGCCAAATGGGCAATTAGACACTCCATTTGAGGAGGAGAGGAGAGGATAGAGGAGGAGATGGGAGGGGAAGAGAGGAAATGGGAGGATAGAGGAGGAGATGGGAGGGAAAGAGAGGAAATGGGAGGATAGAGGAGGAGATGGGAGGGGAAGAGAGGAAATGGGAGGAGAGGGGAGGATAGCAGAGGAGATGGGAGGGGAAGAGAGGAAATGGGAGGATAGAGGAGATGGGAGGGGAAGAGAGGAAATGGGAGGAGAGGAGATGATAGAGGAGGAGATGGGAGGGGAACAGAGGAAATGGGAGGAGAGGGGAGGATAGAGGAGGAGATGGGAGGGGAAGAGGAAATGGGAGGAGAGGGGAGGATAGAGGAGGAGATGAGGGGGAAGAGAGGAAATGGGAGGAGAGGGGAGGATAGAGGAGGAGGTGGGAGGGGAAGAGAGGAAATGGGAAGAGAGGAGATGATAGAGGAGGAGAGGATTCACCCCCCATCCCTCCATCCATCCACTTCAGATTGTTTTCTTTGTTTTAATAGGGTGCAAAATGGTTCAAACACAACATCACTATTGATCATAAAACACCGTTATTTGAAAATTCTGAGGACAACACAGAAAGACCCAGTGCCTCAGTGATTCACAGAGGTGTATCACAGAACCACTGTGTGTCCTGCAGCACTTTACATGGGGTTGCATTGATTGTTTGACTCCTGCCTGCCGTCTGAATGGCAGCCAGCTTCAGGACGTGATCCATGCTTGTGCGTGAGCCTTGAACGCAGCTTTATTTGGTTTCTGCTCATTCCAGAGAAAACTTGCTCAGGCACATTTGTGGTTGCAAACATGCTCAACAGTTGTGCAGTGAATGCTGTCAAGGTGACCTGGCAAAAGATTCGGATAGGAAGTGTCCATGGCCGGTGCCCAAATCTGAGGCACACTTTTATTTCAAGTTGGATGTTGACGGTAGATCCGAGGGGTTGTGAATTTCCCCAGCTCACCAAAAACCTGGAAGCGTTGCTCCGGCGACAGTCCCGTTATTTTATCTTTGAACCGCTTCATGTCTGCACATCAGGGAAGTGAGCACCACCTCCCACAAGGACGGCTTCAACTTGAAGGAGCGGATTCTGTCACAATGCTGCGTGACAACTTTGTTGCACCCTTGCAGCCGTTTGTTCGAGACAGTCAGGCTCTGTAACATCCACCATAAATGTAAGCTCCTGCATCCATTCTGCAGAGAGAAATTCTAACACTGGTTTGCCCTTTTCCTCCATGAACTCTTCAATTTCTTCTCATAAATCAAAGAAAGGCCTCAACACAGCACCTCGGCTTCACCACCCCACCATGGGCGGTGCCATGGCAGGGTGCCACAGATGTGCTCTTTCTCTCTGAGAAGGCTGTCACACTGAAGGTGATTAGGTGGTAGCTAGCCTTCCCTGCAGCGTCACTGATGTCTCGGCCATGAGTGAACAGTTTCTGCAGACCCCCAACAGTTCACTCACCGTCTCTCTTCTCCGTTGCCATATTATACTGCGGCGTGCTGTGGACATACGGCTTTCCCGTTCACTTCCATGAATAAATAGGAGGATGACCATTTTTCTTGACATATTGCCAAAGCACACACAAGCAAAGCAGCTCATCTGGACTGGCTGCGCTGCCCCTGTTTAAAGTTTGTTTGCTTAATACAATTGCTACTGCGCCATCCTGTGGACACAATTAGAACAGTTTATTTGATTGAAAAATTGCAGCTCATACTTTATACTTTAATACTTTCATATTTCATACTTTACAAAATCACCCATACGTTTGACATCCCTGACCTAACTTGTCCTGCTGATTGTGGAACTTCACTCTGTCTCAAGCCTAAACTAAAAATGAGGGCTGCCTGTGTGGCACTTGCGTCTGAACTGGACCTGAATCATTTTAATGAATGTCCCATAAAGAGGATCTGAGCCTCTGCTGGCTAAAATTACATGTTATCTATTACGTCTGTGTGTCACAGTTGGTTCACTTGCCTGAATTATACTGAGGGATTTTCATCTCAAGCATTGCAGTAAAAGTACACAAACTACAAAAAATGGGAGGACCTGTCGGCTACGTAGGCTTGCGTACGGGTGGCTCTCTAATCCAAAGGTCTTCGGCCTAGAATGACAAATGTTGCTGGGGTTGGTTAAAATGATAGACGGGACGGTTCCGAGGGGTTGTGAACACGCAGCCCGACTTCCGTATTTATGAATAAAAGCATCAATAATGGCACCAGTATCAATCATGGCTGAACTCTGTCACGGTTCCTCTTTTTTCCGTCCAACATGACGGCATAAATCAAAGTTCAGGCATTGATGATATCACTTTTCCTCTCTGTAGATTTGGTTTTGACCCAATTTCCTCTTAAAGTATTTCGGATACAGATATTCTCCCAGTCACGTCTCGGCCATTTGTTTGACAGTGTCACTCAAAGAATCCTTCTGTGGCCTCTTTGGGAGGAAGAGTGTCCACCATAGTGGCACTGAACACAGCTGCGGTGGGTCAGAGGGTACTGACACTCCTGCCTCAACAGCACCGAGGAGACAAAACGGCCTCCAAACACAAAGAAGAAGATGAAGGTTTGAATAATTGCAAATATGAAGCCGGAACTGTTTGGCACCAGTGGATGTACCTGTTGTCTGTCATTAACAGGACCAGGTGATTCTTCAGTGGTGGTTCTCCAGCAGCAGAGAGAGGCCAGCAGCCACCCCAGAGCTTCAGACACGCAGCAGGACACGCCAACACCTCAGCTTCCCAACAACTGTGTGAGATCACCGCTCAGGAACTACAAAAGAGCTGCTTCAGCACAGGTGATGAGCCTAGATTCCATGTTAACATGGTGGGGTTGATGTGCAGGAGGAGAACAACAGCTCCCAGGGGGGGGAGGAGCTGAGACTCCAGCGGGCTCCCAAGAAAGACGACCTCCACTCACTTAAGCAACACACCTACCTACTGCAGAGCAAGGTGCACCGTCAGCAACTCCATTGACATTCATTTCTCTGCTCTATTCTGGGTTTTCTGTGTTCTCCTCAGGTGTGGAGTGCAGAAGAAGCCACTGAGCAGGTCGGATCTGTTGCAGGGGAAAGGTTCCAGCAGATGCAAAAGGAAATAAAAGAGCAGGAGACGCTCCTCAGAGGTTACCAACAGGTCAGCTCAGGGATTCATTCAGGATTGAAGCTTTTTACTGTCCTGTGCACAATAACGACCATCAGCAACCATCATCACCATCAAACGTATCTATGTATGTGTGCATAAAGAGCAGATCTCCTGCCCTCCCTCCCTGGGTTGACTGCTCCTCCTCCTAGCTGGGCTCCTCTACCAAAGGTCTGGGAGCTTGAAGGTCCTGCGCTGTATCTGAGCTGGTCACACTACTGCTCTCTGCTGGCCAGAGATCTCACTTGTCGTTCCTGGGATCTGCTGGAGCCACTCCTCCAGCTTGTCCCCCACATCGTCTCCACCTGCTCCCTCAGATCCTGATATTTCTCCAGTTTCTCCTCTTGCTTCTGTTGCCATCATCACAGACCTCCACATAGGTCACTACAGCCTTCTTTTCCACTTTCTCCACTACCACACTGTCCAGCTGGTTCTCCATCACCGGAGCCAAGATCCTGTGGGGCTTCCAGATACAGACCAACAAGCAGGTGATGGAGAACGAGTTGGACAGTGCAGTAGTGGACAAGAAAGCTTTGGAGATGTGTCCCAATTTGACCTTGAAGCTTCCAATCCAGACTTGGTACAGCTACTGGGTTGTGTTGTTCCATGTATGCTGAACCTGCTGCCCTCTTCCACCTGCTGTTATGTGCTGGATTTTCACACGGTCTTCTTTGCACAGCCTCCATCTCACGTTACCAAGATGTTGCTGTGAGTCCAGCTCGGGTCCTCACTTCTCGTCTCTCCTGACTCGTGTCGCCGTCTGCGTCAGCTGATTGTTCTGCGGCTGTGGTTTAACGTTGAAGTAACAATGAGCGCCGTGATGTTTTGCAGGAGAACGAAAAGCTCTACTTGCAGCTGAAGGCTGAGAAGTCCAGGAGCAAAGCCAGCAAGGACACCATGTTTCAGGAAAACCAGAGTCTGCTGAGTCAGCTGGCTTTTTTAAGGTTATCCTAACGCCGCTGCCCCAACACTCACAACAGATTTGAACATATTTATGTGATCAGTGTTGTCAGTTTGTTATAATTTCGCATCATCAAAGTGTCTCGTGGTTTGATTGCTGCAGTGGGAGCACCCTAAAGGATGCTGTGATTTCTTTTATGTAAAATGAGATGAAGTGAAATGTTCATTCATGTTCATCAGGGAGCAACTCAGAGCCTCCAGGTCCAGCTCAGTGGATCACGCTGAGCACACGCCCGAGCTGCAAGCTGAAATAAGCAGGCTTCAGGTAAATCACACCATTCCTGCAGCACTGCTAATGTGGTGATTCAGATACTTTGAGCTATGCTTGTGTTGGAGCAGAGGAACGAGACCCAGCTACGTGAGGACATGGACAGACTGAAACAGGCGAATCAGGCTCTGCTGGCTGACCTGCAGCTAATGAAGAAAGAGAGAGAGTTAGCTAAACCTCTCATTGCACCCGCCACAGGTCAGATCTCATACGCTGCAAAACCTCAGTCGCGACCGTTAATCTGAGCCCATGAAAAACAACCGAAAGAACGTGTGTTCATACGATGGTGTTGATGATTCAGCTGAATCTATGGAGCACGACTGCGATGGATGTGCAGCCAGCCGGTGGCATCCTAACGTGTGGAAAAGCTCCAGCTACTCTGTAGAAGTTTATAGTAGCTAAAGAGGATGTAAACCTGATCCTCTGTGCAGTAACTCGGACCATAATGTGTTTAGAACATCATAATGGGAGGACAGATGAAGAATCCTTTCTAAAATTGAAATCAGAAAGGTAAATGCTAAATTCTATTGTGGTACTTTAATCTCGCACATTCACAGGTTGAGTAATTATACCATAAACTCACCTGGGTGTCGCCTGGCTGACCCAGAAACCTGCACGTGTATGCGGGTGTCACGAGAGCAGTGTTCTCGCCTACCTGAAGCTGCGACTCGCTGGGGAAAAGAAAACAAAATAAAGGAATACACAGACTTTGCCAAAACATAAGGTGACTTCACCTTTCTGCCACTACATCTGTTGTACAAACACTACGGCCGGCCAGGGGAGTGCTGCGTGTTACTAATGACCTCCTGTCAGCTGGTGTCTCCGCCTTCCAGGTAGTTGCATCAGTGTGCAGCTGAAAGCCAGTGGTTAGCAGTGCTGCTAACTTGGCTTATCCAAGCCATAGTAGACATATGAAGTGGCTATGCTGATTTTGCTTAAAGCCTGCTGAGTATGTTTCAGTTGGTTGTCAATACAAAAAATATATATAAACCGGTGCGGTTCTGCCTGGCAGTGTATCCCATTGATTTTGATATAGTGGTTGTACTCCGCTTTATAGCAAGCTAGCGGTGTGCAAACGCTATTCTTTGCAACCGAATAATGCTGGGAGAAGATTATTGTGTGTCCTGCATAGCTCCTCTCCAAATTGAGGATGGCCATGACAAGTGCCCTAAATGCCTCGGTATTAAACACCTCAAGGAAAGCATGTCTGGTAACTCCTGCAACTTATTGGATTCTACTAACCCAATGGCAGTCCTGTCAATGGAAAACTTTTAAGTTGATGAGCAGCCTCTTGACCTTTCCATTTTATGTCACCGCATGCTTAAAGCACCGCCTCTGGGAATGAAATGTGGATGAAGGAGAACCTACCTAAATGTGATTCTGCCATAATCCAGACAGCCATACTATAACACCCAAAGTGAGCTCTGGTTCTATGAATTCCAGATGAGCACCAGAGTTCTCTTGTCACTTGGATCCTCGGCTTGTGATAAGATCCAGTTGGAACATAGCCTCTGGTGACACTGGGATATATATACACACTTCCGAGTCACCAAGATGATGGCCCCAATGGGTTTGTTGGTAAAATTACTCCACCTGCATGTGCGTAAGATGGAATATCTGGTGCTTTAAGCAGTCATCTGGAATTTAAAGAACCAGAGCTCGTTTTGGGTGTTATTGTACGATTGTCTGGATAAGGGCAGAATCCCATTTAGGAAGGGTCTCCTTCATCCAGGTCATAGTATGAATAAAGATCCTCCTTCTCTCCAGTCCAGTTGACCCTTCCCTGGACCATCATTGATCACACACATGATTGAGTTTTGAGTCACTTATCTGTGATTTCATTGATGCCAGTTTCCACGCAGCGAATCGTTGGCACCTTATATCGATCTGGGTAGAACTTGAACAAACCTGCTGATGTAACAGATAATTGTGGCTAACTGAACTAACCTATATTTAGCATACAGGGCGGAGAGATCTGCTCCGAAGCAGCAGAAGATGGCAGCTGCAGATGCTGCACGGCTGAAGGCTGCATCTGCAGACATCCAGCGGCTGAAAGATCAAGTGAGGCCTTCTCTTCAGACATGTGCTGAGATCACAAGGCTAGATGCCAGATACCCCACCTCACTCCTCTCTTGTTTTAGGTAGAAAAAATGAAAACGGACATGGCGAAAAGAAGCACTGATCACCAGCGAAGAGCCAGAGAGAAACGTGTTGACCAAAAGAGGATTGAGGAGCTGGAGCGTCAGGTGAAGTTTAACTAATTGTCAAGTCGTTCCTAAGACGTCCTTCCCTATCTCACAGCATCTTCGTCAGGTCAGAGAGCTGGAGCGGCTACAGAAAAACGGAAAGCCCTACTCACCTCCTGCTCCCATCCCCACTGCCGTCACAGCTGATGGTCAAGGTGATGCAGATGCAGCCAACAATTCTACATCCAGCAGGATCAATGTCCTGCTGGAGCTCAAGATTCAGCGTTTGGAGGCGGAGCTTGAAAACCACAACCAGGAGGCCAAGCGCAGCTACCAGGCTATGGAGGAGCAGTTCCACAAGGTCAAGGTAGACGCTGATGATTCACCTGTTTCAAAACATTCACCAAGACAGAAAAGAGCAGAACTGTGGAAGAAATGGTGCGTTTGTGTCTCTTTTGAGGTGCATTATGAGCAGCACATCTGTGCGTTGCAGCAGCGACTGGAAGCAGCAAACGTAGCAACAGAGCCGGATGGACATAGAGCTCAGGTTCAAAGTTTAGAAGAAGAGCTGCAGCGTGTGAGGAGAGGTCATCAGGAGAGAGAAAAGTCCCTCCAAGATGTGGTTGCGGCTCTGCAGCAGCAGCTCAAACACAAGGTCAGCAGGCTGATGTCATGGATCACAGCCCATGTTCACTCTATTCACACCAAAAACTTGATGCTACATTCACAGGCCCGTTCCAGTCCAGCCCGACGTGAACCCCGCGCTGAAGCTGCCTTTCGTGTCCGGATAGAAAGGTTGAACCAGGAGCTGAGTGCTAAGACAAGAACCATTCAGGAGCTGAGTCGCTCAGTGGACAGGTTAGAGAAGGAGAAGAGAAATGCACTGACTGTCTCCTCCAGCCAAACTGGAACAGAAAAGCAAAGGGCAGAGACGGGAGAGCAGCCGGGAGCAGCCAAAAAACACCCCTGCGGTCGTCCTGCAGCAGGAGAAACCTTTCCTGTAGCTGGCTACCAGAAGCCCTACAAGCCCACTGTTTTTGCAGGTACCAGTGTTTTCCATCCCTCATCAGCAGCACAGTGCTCCTTCTGCCACCTGCCAAACCTACAGCTGTGCTCTCCTTTACCTCGGCTGTCTGCAGACAGTCACATTTCAGATGTCATGCAGGAGAATGAAGCTCTGAGGGAGCGTCTGCAGCTCCTGGAGCTCCGCAGTGAACAGGAGAAGGAGGCGTTAAAGGAGGAAGTAGCTCAGGCCAGAGAGGAGCTGCTCAGGTAGAGTCCTGCTCAGCTGAACTAGGGTTGTCACAACTTACTGGGACCTTGAAATGGCTACGTCTCACTTGGCTCACATCTGGGATGTTTCAGGATGCAGGAGTCCTGTTCAGAGCAGCGGCGTGCTGCCCAGGCTCTGCAGCACTCCTCTGCTCAGGTTGCAGTGTTGACCAACAGACTCCACACTCAGCAGGTATTGGGCTCATGAATCCACCAACCATCCAGTCCGACCATTTCTTTCACGTTTCTTGCAGATAACAGTGAACATTCTGCAACAGCAGCTGGGGGAGCTGCAGGGAGCTAAAGATGGGCTGGAGATGTCCAGGAGAAGAGAAGATGCTCTGCAGCAGCAGGTGTGGTTCCAGTTCATGAACATACCCTCATTTCCGGTCTATAAGCCGCTACCTTTCCACAGGCGTGGAGCCCTGCGGCTTATAGACCGGTGTGTCTTTTTTTCCCCGCTCTCGAGCTTCATGCCACCAAAAGAAATCTGACAATAAAATTACAGAAGCATCAGAGGGGGCCAATCAAACGCCCTCAAGCAACAGTACAGTCAGTGCTTTAGAGCCCTCATGTGGCGCCTCATACTCGGAGCACACACGCTCATCATGGGATGTAAAGGAGGAAATTCACTTGATGCAGCGTTTAAGTGAGATGTGACGGATGTGAGATGTGATGGATGTGGCTGGAACAGGAGGAAACAGCTGCTGGACGTAAGTCCTGAATCAGTCGATCCTAGTGAGACGTTGGAGTCGGCCGCGCCAAGAACCGTCTCTACGACCACTAAAGCTTTCTGAGGAAAACAGGCCGATGGCCCAAACTTGAAAAGGTTCTTGACAAATTCTGTGTAACATCTTTCTGTGTAAATGAGCAGCGGCATCAAGGTTTTAATGGTGAGTGAAACCAGACGGGCCAGTTAAGATTATGTAAAACATGGGGAATATGTGGAAAATCTGTGGTCCGGAGGGAGACACCTGCAGTTTACATGTGTAAATTAGCGGTGCGGCTTATATTCAGGTGCCCTGGAATCTATGGTAGTTAAAATGTGTTTATGTCAAAGTCTTCTCTTTCCTATCCTCCTTTTAACCTGCAGCAGTCTGAGTTATGATGCAAACTAAAGTCTCCTCTTTTAGCTGGGCAGGCTCCTCAGGGAGCTGAAGGAGGCCAAAGACTGTCAGAGTCCAGAGGTAAAGCTCCTGTGCAGCCTGGAGAAGAAACTGGTCGACATGGAGCTCAGACACCAGAGTCGACAGAACCGGCATCTCCAGGTACACTCAGGTCCTGCCGTCACGGCTCCAGTTTGAACCATTTGTAAGCTTCAGGGACTGGACTGGACTTTCTTGTAAACTGAGATGTGATGGATGTGACTGGAACAGGAGGAAACAGCTGCTGGCTGAGTGGTGTTCTAGCTTAGGTGTAAATCCTAGTGGGGGGAGGGGGGGGGGGGGGTGTTAACTGAGATGGACTGATATGGTGAGGAGAACAAGTGGACCTGAGGTAACCAATCAGATTGTTTCCCCAGCTGATCATGCTGATGTTTGCAGCTGCCACTAGACGGCGCTACTGTACCATGATTCAGTGTATGTAGACGGGCATGAAGGTGGAGGTCATGGATGGAGGTCATGCACCCGTTTGTGGCTGGTGGGAGTTTTCAATCAATTGATCAATCAATCAATCAGTCTTTATTTATATAGCGTCTGTTACAATCAAAACTGCCTCTAGGCGCTTTCCAGAATCCCAGCTGATACAAACGTATATTTCAAGGTAGCTGCATTACAGACACCATTAGAAAAAAAGCATTTACCGCTACAATATATTTGTTTATGTTGCTAAGCGGATTAAATGAAAAGAAAAGTTAAAAAATCCTGACGTGATAAAAATTGGATTCAAGGTCTCTGTATAAACATACAAGTGAAAAGAGTGGCTGTTGTTTCTTACCTGTCTGTCACTCGTCAGTGACTCGTCTCTTACGGTAATAAAAACATCTACCGTACTGAATGTTTTCATTCTAATTTTTCATATTACTACTGGGATACCCGCAGCTTAAAATCCGGTGCGGCTTGTATAAGTACAAAACTGATTTTCTTTCTAAAATTAGATTATGTGGCTTTTAATCAGATGCGCTCTGTAGTCCAGAATTTTACGGTATGTGGTGCAAGATGGGTATTGTTGGCGTGAAGAGAACTTGGGAGTTCTCTTTCTTGGTGTGAGGATGAGGTGCCTGGGACCAGCAGAAGGTCTTTGAGGTGCAACGCCTATTTGAGGAGTTTCCTGCTTTGCCCAGACTGTAGCACCAAAGATGCTGAAACCAGTGAACACTGCTCCTCTGGCCTGGACCATGTGGACCTCATGACTTTTCACTTCTTTTCTGGCAGGTGATTGATCGATCTTGGCCAACTTTTGAGTCTGACAAGCAGTCGCAGGTAGAGTGCTGGAGGCGTGTGGCCGAGGACCAAAGAAGACAGTTGGATGCTTTTCGTCAGGAGCTGGACTCCATCCTGGACATCCTCAGATACCTCCAGAGAGAAGGGGTGGTCCTCTCCTTCCCTGCGCCATCCACCCCCCCACCGCCACACACCACTGAATAAACCCACCTGCTCTCTTCTGTCTTTGTGCTGTGAAATGAGTAAATAAATATTTGAAATCAGTAACGTGTTAACGTGTTACTTCCCAGCTGCTTTGATTATTTATACTGTCCCCACAGTTTGTAGAGAAACCCCGAGCCAGACCCCATAATGAGCAACAGTGGCAGGAAAATCTGCCATTAACAGGAGGAAACCTTGAGCCAGTCCCCATAATAAACAACAGTGGCAGAGATGCAATATCTTATTTCATCTTTCTGATGTGGATCAATGTGTGACGGACAGAAATGTTCATGGTGTTTATATCTATCGATATAGGACACACTGAGCTTTTTCTAAATGTTGAATAGGTGTAATAAAATGAAGTTAGAGCAACTGAGTGGGACCATAGACGCTTCAACAAGACAGGAAAGTCAGAAAGTGCTTTCAGTTGATGTGTCGTAGGCACATTGGGGGTCGATTTCTGATGACTTAATTGCTGACATAAATATTCAACTAAAAGATTAAATACAATTGGAGAAAAACAAAACTAGCATTCCCACTAGCGCTGCTGTTACATTGGCTGGTTCTACAGAACGCTGTCTTTGATCTGCTCTGATGATGAACGGTTAAAGCTTTTAAAGCCTGACATAACCATAAAGCCTTGTCAAAGCCTGACAAAAAAGGACATTAAAGGCACAACATCAAAGACTAAAACTCTAGTCCTAAACATAAATCCTAATATATTAAAACTATCTACTTGTGTTAGTGAAACAGCATAACAGAATAACATAACAGGAGCTGCTAAAGTTATCTACATTTTAAACAAAAAAGTAAGAACAGGAAGACCAATGGAGGAGATACAGGAAGAGAACAAAAAGCTGCTGAGGTCAGTGACGGAGCTTCAGCATGAAGTCAGGCAGCTAAAAGAACAGCTGGCTGAGAAGGACGAGCAGTTGAGCCGGAGCACCAAAAGGCGCCAGATAAGAACAGTGGCTCATATGGACGCCCTGACCCAGCTGAACCAGGCAAGGGCTGATCTCACAGTCAGCCAAGACAAGTGCTCTGATCTGGAGGAGAAGTTGCACAGTGGAACCAACGACAGCCACCAGAGTCCGGAGCACGGAGACCACGTAGAGCTCTCCAAGAAAGAAGAGGCTCTGAAACTGCAATTCTCAGAAAAAGAACAGCAGATGGAGGCGTGGATGAGGCAGAGGCTCATTGGCGTGCAGGAAGAATTCCAGAGGAAGCTCTTGGAGGAGAGAGAGAAGGACCAGCATGAGATGCATGAGAGAGAGGAGAGGCTGAGACAGCAGCTTGAGAGAGGGATGAGGGAAGAGAGGGACGACTGCTTGAAGAAGCAGCTGACCACGTTGATCGAGTCCTGGCAGACCGAAGCTCAGCGGTGGAGAAAACACCAGTCAGAGCTGGAGGAGAAACTCCAGGAACAAGAGACCCTGCGCAAACAGCAAGAGGAGGAGAGGAAGCAGAAAACTGAGCGCTTCCAAGAGAACTTCCAGCAGCTTTGGGTAAGCAGCCGCAGATTTGTTTGTTTGTCACTCCTGGTTTTGGAAGTTTAAATGTGTGGATGTGAAAACTAAAACCAATTCCTCCTTTCATCAGAACTACATTGAAAAGAAGGAGAAAAAGAAGAAGAAGAAAGGAGTCTGGAGCAGGATTCTAAAATTTTGGAAAAAGTGAACTCCAACACTTTTCCTTGCTTCCTGCCCTCAGTAGTTTTCCACTCTACCTGTCAGCCACTCCCACCTCATCAGGCCAACTCCACTCACCTGTCAGCTCCGCTGCAGCTCATCCCAGACCTGCCTGTCTTCATCCTGCCTCCCTCGCCTGTTCCCCAGGAAACCTGCCTGCTTCCTGTCTCCGACCACGCCCTCTGCCTCCGTGGCTCCAGCTATAATCTGCTTCCCCGGCTTCAACTCCTCTGCCTGGCCTCGACTCGTCTGCCGCTCGCCCCTCATCGGTACCTCTGCCTTGCCGCCCGGCTCTGGACCCCTGCCCTCGGCCGTTCCACCAAGAGTAAACCCATTCCCTTCCCCTAATCCTAAACCCAGAGACTCCTTTTGGGCCACTGGTCTGAAGAAGACTGTTTCCTGAAATCACGGGGCTTCATAAATGCAGACGTTGTCCTGGAAAAAATGTTCTATTTATCAAATGGCTTTTAGTTTTTGGGGATTTTTTTATGCTGAAGTAATTCACAACATAATTGTGGGATCCTAAAAGGAGTTTTTCCATTAATATTGTAATTCAATAATTTCAGACTGCTCAAATGATCTGCATCCTTATTTAAAAATGTAAAAAATGCAAACACTCTTTGAATCCAGCAGAAGATGTAGGTGTTCACACCCCCATGTGCATCTGCTTTCATTTATTTTATGCATTCTGTCATTTTTGCCATTAAAATTAAAATACATTAATATTTTATTGCGCTAGTCATTTTACCATTCAATCAGTGCATCCTTTTAAGTCCATCTCCAGCAAAATAAACAATTATCACAGAGATTCGACTGAACATTGAAGGGATAAAAAGGTCACATGATCCTAATTTTAAAAATATTCCACTCTCATTTGTTACTTCCAGGATGGATTTTTAATTCTTTATTATCAGGGTGTCCAACAACTCTTTAAGAAGCCTCCAGCTGATCCAAAATGCTGCAGCCAGAGTTCTGACAGGTATTGACAAAAGAGATCACATGACTCCTGTACTGGCGTCTCTTCATTGGCTGCCCATTAAATTTAGAATAATTTTTAAAACCCTTCTTCTGACCTACAAGGTCCTCAGAGGCCTCGCTCCATCCTTCCTGGAGGAGCTAGTGACACCTTACCAGCCCAATAGACCGCTCCGCTCTCAGAATGCTGGTCTACTTGTGGTTCCCAGAGTCTCATAGGAGTAGAATGGGGGGCAGAGCATTTAGCTACCAGGCCCCCCTGCTATGGAACCAGCTCCCAGTCCAGGTACGGGAGGCTGACTCCATCTCTACTTTTAAGATCAGACTTAAAACCTTCCTCTTTGAAAAAGCTTATTGTCACTAATTCTGTAGCTCCAGTTATTATCATAGATAGACAAACTATCATACTTAGGGGTCATCTAATCATTAGGTTAACATCTTAGCTGTGCTGTTATAGGCTGAGGCTGCCGGGGGTCCAGAAACATGATCACCTGACAGGCCTCTGTTCTTACATATTATACCAACTATATATATTTCCCCAGCATCATCATTTCAGGGCTCTTCTTTACCCCTCCATTTTGGTTATATAAATAGTTGAAAAGAACTGATCCTAGAGTGTCACATTTTTACTTTCAAGTTATTTGAAAGAAAATATCTTGTCAAGAAAAAACGATATTTTATATATGGAAAATAATCCCAATAATTCCAAAAATACAAACTCTTATATGTTCTCATCATTTAGACACTGAATTAAGGATTCAACAGATTAATCACAGCTGGTGAATAACATCATATTCTGATGTTGGGTGTGTCTTCTGCAGAGACATGTATGTGCTGTTCTCATTCTTTGCTCTTGTCTTTTGTCCTGCTTTCCTGTAGGACAGCAGAGGGATGGTGAACTTCCAGCATTTACAGATTTCAAAAGCAAAAAAAGGTGCAAACTCACCACAGTCTCAGGACACAGATGACAGAGACAACACCGATGATAAGAGCCACAGCAGTGACAGACCAGGGGAGCGCACTGCCAGAGTCACTACACTGCACAGCACCTGTCAAAGACAGCAAATAATTCACTATCTAATTCCTTTATCACATTTAAATTCTAAATTCTTCATTCAGAGTTTGACATAGTGATTAATGATAATGTGTCTGCAGTTTCTGAGATAGCGTATTTTCACGACCATAAGGAGCACTGTATTAAAAGGCGCAGTCTCAGTTATGGGTGCTATATCTGTATTTAAAACATACATAAGGCGCACTGTATTATTAGGCGTATGCTGAAACATACAGTAAAAATAACAACGGAAGTAAAACAGTGAGTTTCGACACATTTATTGAACAAAATATTCATTCTTCCGCCACAAAACCATCAAAGTTTTCATCTTCTGTATATGAATTAAAAAGCTGCACTATTTCAATGTCCAACATCCCAAATTCCTCTTCTTCATCATCTGAATCAGACTCACCGACCGGTTCCGCTTCAGCGTTGATTTTGCTCTTACAATACATGAAGACGGTATCGTAGCCCATGCGTCTACAATCCACCCGCATATGGTGGCATAACTTGCCCGCCGCTGCCTCATAGTCTGTGAAGGAGTGTTCGCCTTCCGTCATCCAGCGCTCTGTCCGTTTCCATGGCAGCCGAGAACCACGGTGAACAACAACTTCTCGTGCCCCGTTGTGCGTATTGCCACCGTGCCGGTCCCTTTTTCTCCACTTTGTGGGTCAAAGGGATGTCAAAAGTCAGAGGGATCTCATCCATGTTGGTGATGTGGCTGGGCGCGGTTATCTTGTCGCGGCAGTAGGTGTGGAAGATGGCCACCCTCTACTGGTTAGGGTTAGGGAAGATGGCCACCCTCTCCTGGTTAGGGTTAGGGTTAGGGAAGATGGCCGCCCTCTCCTGGTTAGGGTTAGGGAAGCTGGCCGCCCTCTCCTGTTTAGGGTTAGGGAAGATGGCCACCCTCTCCTGGTTAGGGTTAGGGTTAGGGAAGATGGCCGCCCTCTCCTGGTTAGGGTTAGGGTTAGGGAAGATGGCCGCCCTCTCCTGGTTAGGGTTAGGGTTAGGGAAGATGGCCACCCTCTCCTGGTTAGGGTTAGGGTTATGGAAGATGGCCGCCCTCTCCTGGTTAGGGTTAGGGAAGATGGCCACCCTCTCCTGGTTAGGGTTAGGGTTAGGGAAGATAGCCGCCCTCTCCTGGTTAGGGTTAGGGAAGATGGCCGGCCTCTCCTGGTTAGGGTTAGGGAAGATGGCCACCCTCTCCTGGTTAGGGTTAGGGTTAGGGAAGATGGCCGCCCTCTCCTGGTTAGGGTTAGGGTTAGGGAAGATGGCCACCCTCTCCTGGTTAGGGTTAGGGTTAGGGAAGATGGCCACCCTCTCCTGGTTAGGGTTAGGGAAGATGGCCACCCTCTCCTGGTTAGGGTTAGGGTTATGGAAGATGGCCGCCCTCTCCTGGTTAGGGTTAAGGTTAGGGAAGATGGCCGCCCTCTCCTGGTTAGGGTTAGGGTTATGGAAGATGGCCGCCCTCTCCTGGTTAGGGTTAGGGTTATGGAAGATGGCCGCCCTCTCCTGGTTAGGGTTAGGGAAGATGGCCACCCTCTCCTGGTTAGGGTTAGGGAAGATGGCCGCCCTCTCCTGGTTAGGGTTAGGGAAGATGGCCACCCTCTCCTGGTTAGGGTTAGGGTTAGGGAAGATGGCCGCCCTCTCCTGGTTAGGGTTAGGGAAGATGGCCGCCCTCTCCTGGTTAGGGTTAGGGTTAGGGAAGATGGCCACCCTCTCCTGGTTAGGGTTAGGGTTAGGGAAGATGGCCGCCCTCTCCTGGTTAGGGTTAGGGTTAGGGAAGATGGCCACCCTCTCCTGGTTAGGGTTAGGGTTAGGGAAGATGGCCGCCCTCTCCTGGTTAGGGTTAGGGAAGATGCCCGCCCTCTCCTGGTTAGGGTTAGCGTTAGGGAAGATGGCCACCCTCTCCTGGTTAGGGTTAGGGTTAGGGAAGATGGCTGCCCTCTCCTGGTTAGGGTTAGGGTTAAGGAAGATGGCCACCCTCTCCTGGTAATCCGCGGGCAGCCGCTGCGCAACAGTTGTCCTCGCGCGTATGGAGAGATGCCGCCTACTCATAAAGCGAAAACACTACAATTGCTCGATAGCCATTTTCAGCCGCATATTCGATGGCCTGCAGTTTAAAGTAAGCCTCATTCATACGCGTCTCGCTTGACCGGCGCCATTTTAGGGGATCATTACGCATAGGTGTGCCGCTAATCGATTGGTGGAGCGTTTACCGTAGTGCACCCACCAAAGGCGCACAGCAGATTTTGGAACTCAGTCCACACAAGGCGCACCATATTATAAGGCGCACCGTCAATTTTTGAGAAAATCTCAGTGTTTTAGGTGTACCTTATAGTCGTGAAAATACGGTAATCAGTATGAGAATTATGATGCAGTGGGACCTCTACTTACGAACGTCTCTACATGCGGAATTTTCAGGTTACGAAACGTCTCAACGGGAAAATATTTCCTCTTGTTACGAAAGAAATTTCAGGATATGAAAGGCAAAAATACGCTACCGCTGCTACTCGCAGCTCGCGGAGTTTAGCGAAAGCAAACATGCTAGTAGCTGCTCTGCCATTGGCTATCACCTAGCATTTTCCTGTCATCCCATTGGCTAGGAGGGACGTCAATGTGTACAAGTTTGTGTGTATCCCAGCGTCGCCTTCGTTTAACTTTTATTTTTTGTGGGTGTTCGTATGTTTGTCCATTAGATGGCGGTGTTATCACAAGTGTTAACGTTTGTTGCTAGTAATGACGGCTAATGTAAGATTAGCCTGTAATAAAGTTCATTTTGTTCCTGGAGTAGCCTTGCACTGAATTCCTACATTTATTGTGCGGTAATCTAATTGTAACATGTATTTGTTACATGTTTTGAGGCATTTTTATGATTTATAAAAAAAAATTATGTCCGAATTTTTGGGGGCTTGGAACAGATTAGGGCATTTACATGGAAAACTTTCAGGTTACAAAACAACTTTCGGAACCAATTAATTATTAACCAATTAGCTCCTCAAAGGAGGTTATGTGACACCTGCTGTTTCTTTGGTTTTTAGTAACTACAAAGTCTATAAACGGATTTTGATTAAATGTCCCTCAAAGGAAGGGCCATAGAAGAGCCCATTAAAGTATTTGAGTAATGCTGTAGTTGGGTGGTCTAGAAGGAGAATATTGTGACAAGGAATAAAAGTATGCCTTCGTAAGTATTTCATCACAACCACCACAATCAGGTCTGAATCAAATACCTGTGGAAGACCTCGGCTTAATATTTTAAAAATAATTGGAAGATTTTGTCCATGTGAGGACAGAGGGAGGGAAACTATCAAGACTACAAGTTAGATTCAGAGTCTCACCCTCCCTTATAATTACAGCCCCCGATACTTCGATTTCTTTAACATCTGAAAAGCAGAATCACAGCATTACTCTCACTTGAGTTATAGAAATTAATTTACTTTTTGGCAGAAACCAAAAGCAAAGAGGAAAACTACTCACATGTCACATTCAGAGTAACAGTCTCAAATGTTGTAATGTTGTTCCTGTAGCGAACTGCACAGGTGACATTGGCGTCATGAGATTCAGCCAATGAGTTGAAGGTCAAAGTTGAGCTCATTTTCCATGTGCCCTCAGTCATCTTCTCAACAGATATGCCTTCCGTGAAGCAAAACTCCTCCTTTCCTCCTTCTGTCCACGTCCAGGTGATTTTAGGACCAGATCCAGAGCAGAGACCAGGAGCCGTGCAGGTCAGCGAGCCCTGCTGGCCCTCGGTCAGAGGAGGAACCGTCACTGTGGGCTTCTGGCTCAGAGCTGATCAGAGAGAAAAACATGTGGAATCCATCAACGCCTGAGTTTTAAGATAATGTTGGTATAATTTTAGATTACTTGGAAACATTTCCCAGAAGTTTCAGAAAGGACTGCAGCTCCTACTCGCAGCCCCTAGGGGTAAGCAACGCTCAAGCGGTTTTATGCAGGTAAGGGTTTTGAACATTTTAAATCTATTGCATCTGGATGAAGCCATACAGGATATGTTGCAATATATTAGGCACTTTAATACTTATTCTGTGAGAACTACAGACTTGGTGATGGTAAATCAACTTGACAGATTATGTAATTCCACTTGGAAAGAATAAAGAAAGATACAAACTATTGTGCCATTTAAATGTGAGAAGTGTTTTTGTGCTGCAGACATCAGACTCCTACCTTTAGCAGAAACAAATGCCCTTACTGGAAACGTATGTCCTTCTTGTTTCCCATAATAATTCACACCATTGAGTTTGAGCTGATAGGATCCAGAGTCTGACTCTGTCAAGTCATTGACAATGATGCTGCAGTTTTCGAGACTCAAATCAGGCTCAAGCAGCGACACTCGTTCTTTGAACCCATCTTGAACTTTTCGTCTGTTCAGATGGAATATGATATCTGATTCAGCACACTCTGATTTGGAGGCATCACATTTGAACCAAACTATATTCTGGGGTTTGAAAGAAGACGGTTTGCTGAAAGAACATGGTATCACAACGCATAGTCCAGCCTCGGCTTCTATCTCCTCTTCAGGGAAAGAGACACAGAATCCAGACATACATCTTTTCTCCAACATCACTGATGAACCTGTCAAATTGAGACACCAGTGCAGAAGATACTTAAATTCTCATAAAAATATTACATTTAAAATTCCAAAAAGTTACTTTAAATAAATGAAACACATTTAGGGTGGTTTATTACAAACATACTAAATAAAATGATTTTGACCTAAAACTTAGTATGTGAGTACTTTAAGTACTTTAAACCATCTGAAAATTTCAAATGCCTTTTAAATGTCCTCAACAGCAATGCTTACCTGTGTCTGTGTTCACAAGGACAAGCAGAATGATCCAGGTGAGAACTGCCATTCTTTGACTTTATTTTTTCTCTTCTGTGGGACAAATGTTGCATTAAAATGTTCCAGTAGTTTAAGCATAAGAAACCCAAAAAGCAAACCCAGAAACTAATAGTGCTCCAAAGAGGATGTTGCAATTTCAGCTAAAGTTGCAAAATTTGCAGTTCACTGCTGTGCTAACCATGCATGAGTACATTGTGCATGTGTGTGAGTGTGTGTGTGTGTGTGTGCGTGTGTGTGTGTGTGTGTGTGTGTGTGATGCACTTTAGTTTAGGCACTTAAACAGGTAATAATAAATGTGACATTTTCAGTTAAGATTTGATAACAGACATGAAAACGTTATTAGAATGTAATACATGATTTAATAAAGTTGACACACTCAAGGTGTGTTCCCTGAGTCAGCCATCTGTTTCACTTCGACTACCAGTTTGAGACTTTTGATTTTATTTTGAACAGAATAGTTAACATTAACTAGCCTTAACCTGCCCAATAATCATCAGCTTTTCATTCTTAATTTGTAGGTTGACCTTAGAACAAATAAAGTGGCATACAGGTTTGTGGTTTTAAAAACAAGTACACTAAGAGAAGCCAACAATGATGCAGAAATCTGCTGCCCTCAGTAATAATGCTAAATAAATAAGAAATTGTCACTAATACACCAAGAAAAGAATATCCAAAATGAAGGTCCCTTAATGTGTTAATGTGTGACTGTTCACACATGAACACAAACAGCATTTTAGCAAACTATTCGTTTCCCAATTTGCACAGATCAGATCATGTGTTTTACAACACACGCACATGGTCTTTGAGTTCTAGAGGGTTACAGAGGTGCTGCCACAGCTTTGAAGAAGAGCAGATAATCTTTCAAAAAAGTCAAAGACAGAAATGTGTTTTAATCCAAAATCTTTAAATACCAACGTTTACATCTGCATTGACTCTGGTTTAGGGCTTCAGTTCCACCTAAACCACAATACATGAGTTAGTTTTAAGGAAAAAAATCAACGCACATACCTCAGTTAGACAATGAATGTTTATCATGAAATTCATTACTAAAACATGTACAACATAAAATATACAAGAAATTGTAATTTTCTTTTATTACCGCATAGAGAATGAAAGTGAATTAAAGTGAAAAGGACACATTGAAAAAGAGGGAACCAATTAATAAACCTTTTATGGCTGTTTGGCTATCTGACCATACCATATGGCTTTGTTAATGCTGGGACAAAAGAGGAACTAACTGACATGCTGGCATCATCTTTCTGTCACACAGCCCAGCATGACAAAACAGTTGGGTAATGTCTTCCTGAAACACTCCTCCAAAGAAACCCACTTGATTTCTTAATACTGAGGCTGACAGACATGCCTAAAATGAACAGTAGAATCATGGACACCTCTAAATGTAAAGAAAAAATAAATCCAACTTAAAGCTTACCCATTTAACCTTTAAAACTCACTAATTTGCAAGATTGAATCTCGCAAATTACATTATTGTTCCCAATATAAAATAAATTCCATCGTCCTGGTCAGTATATTGCTCTGAAATAAGCAGCATTTAGTTCAAATGCTGTGGATAATAACTTGATTTTGGTCACAAATAAGTTATTTTGCTAAATGGAGACATGTTAGCTGCCTTCAAAAACCTTCACCCTGGTTATATTAAGACAGTGTCAGTCACAAATATTTCACTCCTTTGTCCATCCAGACTCGATTATTTCTATCAACAGACCCAACAGGTGTGCGCTGTGTTTACTTTACACACCACATCTCTTTCACTATCAAAATACATTTGTTAATACAATAATTGTTATTGTAATTAAGATTGTATTGATATAATACAGACTATTAGTGTGTTTTGACATTATATCACAGGCTCGTCTTTACATATCACAACCAACTGGACTGGTCAGCATCGCTTTTCGTCATTCAAACATCTAACTGCTTCTCAGGTGAAACGACGCACACATTTCCCATAGACTCTTGTGTGATCTCAGCGCAATCTGACACAAACCACTCACATTTTTCACTTTTTAAATAAATAAGAGAGGAGTAATGATCAGTTCTGGGACTTGCTGTAGAAGATTAGGGTAGATTCTGCATCAGCCATGGAGCAGGACATTCTGGAACACATTTGACAGTTACTCACAGAAAAGCACATGTGACCATGCGCTTCTTTTAACCTTCGACCGAAGCAGGCTCCAGAGGGAGACATTACAGACAATCCTGTGGATTTAAGATGCTGAGATACATTTGTATCTCTGCTGCGATTTGTTATCTTTGTGGGGTGTAATTAAAACTCAAATGATACCGTCCTCGTGTGGTAAGAATTGATCCTGAATTTTCTTTTACATTGTCAAGCAGATCTTGCTGACCCAAAAAAGTAAGAATTTTTCCAAATGTTGGCTTGTGAGGGGGCATTCTGTGGGAGCAGAGACAGTATCGAGTACTGGCAGAGTAGACATTGAGCGGTACATCATAGGTGATAAATCTGAGGCGATGGTGTTTGCAGAGTGAAATCCAGCAGAACATGACAGGTTATCACTACATGGATGTGGCAGGAGATGTGCGGCCACTGCATCTCGTGTAGTCGAGGGATCAGGGAAGGATAGCGATTCATTTGGCTTTGATTTCCCTGTAGTTGCTGCCATCTTCCTTCTTCCCTGAGGCCCCTTTCTTGGACCTTCCCCCGATAAATTCAAGTGAAGCATAATTCAACTCCTGCCTCTCCATTCCTGCCATAGAGCCCACAGCCTGATAATCCCCGTCTTCTCCCTGTAAACAGAGGAACCAGGACACAAAATCAGAGGCATGATCCTCAAGTGAGTTTGTGTTTCACAAAGTATAAGGGTGCAGAACCAGATATGTTAGGGGTTACTGGTCGATGACTGATGAGAAGATTGAGATGTTTTCTGTTAGTTTGTTCTAGTAATAAAGCGGCCATGCAAAAGGCAGTTTCAGAAACAAAGATTTCCGGACACAAAGGTTGTTGCGCAAGAAGATGCATCTATCTTTCTTTTTTTTTTACTGGTGTTTGTTTAGGAACCTTACCGTGGTCTCCTCTAGAATGGAGTTAAACTTTGAACCCAACAGCTCTGTCTTAAGCTGCGCAAGAGCTAGAGGAGAGAAAAACAGACAGAGAATGCAGAGTTTACAACAACATCCAAAAAAAAAAAGGAAACCTGGGAATGGTCATCCAAGCCATCCTCCATCCTGATCAGAATGACTGACATCAGCATGTCTCACCACTTTCTTCCTGAGATTTTGTTTGTCCTTCTTGACTGCGCTGTAATACAAAGCTGGGTTCTCCAGGACCACATCCTGCCGAGGGTTGCCATTCTCTCTGGGGGAGGGAGTCACATGATCAAACTCTGCCTTGACTGCCACTAAGGCAGGATGACACGCCAAGCCTGGGCATCCATTTTAAAACTCTATGAGGTAATGCTGGCGGACACCTGTGACTGTGAGTGACATGGTTATTTTATGGGTTTAGATGCAGACCTAATGCGTATTTCAGGGATGGACACCAGAGAAAGCTTGCAAATGTCGAGTTCTATATAAGCCATGAGCATAAACTAAATCAGCTTGGTCAGAGGGGTCACCGTCTGATCTCAAAGGGATGATCTCAAAGTGAGCCAAGAGAAGTGCTCTGATCTGGAGAGGTTGCAGAAAGGAACCAATGACAGCCACCATCAAATTCAATAAAACATAAGAATAAGATAAAAACAATTTGCATTGGCCGGGAATCGAACCCGGGCCTCCCGCGCGGGGATCGAGAGTTGTTTAGCTAAACGGCCCTAAACCGTTTCCCATTCATTTTCAATGGTAGTGCTAAACCACTACGGACGCAATATATTTCCGGCCGCTATCATCCTGTGGCGCTGTTCTGCTGTTTCTATGAAGAGCGGCTCCTCTCCGGAAAGTTCATTCTTTGGTAAACTTCGCTGAAGGTAAGTTTGGGCTTGATTTCCGACTAAATTAATGAGGAAACTTTTCGTAATTGTGCATAGGCTGTGGCCAATTTTGTCCTAAATTAGCAAGGAACATGTTATAATTGGCCCTAAATTATAATGTATTTGTCATGCTACAATATACTCATATCTTGTCAAGCTAGTTTTTCATATTGTATTATGGTCATAACTCGTCGCCAACTTTGTCGACATTTTATTCCACCCTCGGTGACTGCTAAAGACAAATTACAGTGAAATATGAACGTGCAGAACAAACTATGTATAGCCAGATCGCTCCAATGAAACGCCAAGGTTGCATTGAGATTCTAATTCAATATTATCTGTTGCTTGTCTTAAATTACACGATAGTGATGAATGAACTTGTTCATATTTTCTATTCAAGTAATCGATTTACTTGTCGTGGCACTAAAATCTCGGTAGTTGGGTTGTAAACGACGTGCTTCAGCACCCTATGTAAAGAATTATTATAAAGTCTTAAATTATGAATGAATATTGTCATTCTACACATCAGAATGTAAACTTATTGGTCTGTCGGTCTCTGTGGGTTTGTGTGTGGTGGTGTATTAGTATTATTATTATTATTGTTGTTGTTGTTGTTATTATTATTACCTCGTATAGCAGAACGCTTTGGCCGTCATTCGACAAAGGGGGGGGGGGATCCCTCAGATAAGATGGAGGTGCAGGGAGACTATGTCCTGCAGTTTGGTAAATATAAAATTAAATTTAAACATCAATTTGGACTCTTCCGAGCTGAAGAAGCTGCATCAACATCTAAACTATACTTGTGGAACACTCTGAACATTCTCACTGCTGTGGGTTTCATGTGATCATCTAACTCAGGATTTTGGTTGAAGGTTTTCCATGTTCGCAAAATAAGGTATATAAAAGTTTTCTTTCATGTTCTACCCCTCACCTGTGTGAATATTAAAAATGTAAGCATCCGTTTGGTTTCTGGTGGACCTGTGAAGCAGATTTTAGCTTGGAAGCTTTCCCACCTGCACTTTACCTGACGCATCAAAACTGAAAGACATGCTAAGTGGGCGAAATACTGCAACGAGAAACAGCCATGATGGTTATCGACTGGCATCAAGAGGTTAATCACACCGGTTTGAGCTTTTTATCCCATAAACCTGCTGCCTGTACTAGACAACGTGCATGCAGGTGTGTGACGTACGTGTTACAGCTTTGAAAATAACTGGTATCACGAGAACTGAAACCATTTCTTCTTCTCCATCTGCCACTTTTAGCAGTGTACACAAAAGGGATTCAATTGTAATTTAGGCACAGCTGGACATTTAAAAAAAAAAGCTTGTGCGTTTGAGTCCACGTGTGCACGTTCGAACCCAGCTTTGCCCTGCGCACCTCGCCCGGCGACACGGGCCTCAGCTTCCTCTCAGCTTTGATTTCCTCCAGGATGCGTTGGTGCAGCGTGGGAGGAGGCTGCGTCTGAGGCTTCAGTTTGCGAGCAGACACCTGCGACAGGGAGCACGTGCACAATGTTGCAGAATGAGCAGAGCGGAAATCGATTACTGATGTCATCCACAAACAGCAGACGAGAAGAGCGCCACCGGCTGCGTCTGTCATCGGATTTGTATCAACAAGCAACCCAAGAAAGTTAAAAGTGACAGTTTCTTCTTTTTAAAGGGAAGCTTAGAGGGTTGAGTGGAGGTCTTGAGCAGATGAATTCCAGGATAACTTCATGGGCACTCTCCTTCAGCCGAGGAGGGATGTCTCCATTCACCTTGACAACGCAACAGAAATGCAATATCTTATTTCATCTTTCTGATGTGGATCAATGTGTGACGGACAGAAATGTTCATGGTGTTTATATCTATCGATGTAGAACACACTGAGCTTTTTATAAATGTTGAATAGGTGTAATTAAGTTAGAGCAACTGAGTGGGACCACAGACGCTTCAACAAGACAGGAAAGTCAGAAAGTGCTTTCAGTTGATGTGTCGTAGGCACATTGGGGGTAGATTTCTGATGACTTAATTGCTGACATAAATATTCAACTAAAAGATTAAATACAATTGGAGAAAAACAAAACGAGCATTCCCACTAGCGCTGCTGTTACATTGGCTGGTTCCACAGAACGCTGTCTTTGATCTGCTCTGATGATGAACGGTTAAAACTTTTAAAGCCTGACAAAACCAGAAAGCCTTGTCAAAGCCTGACAAAAACGGACATTAAAGGCACAACATCAAAGGCTAAAGCTCTACTCCTAAACATAAATCCTAATATACTTAAACTATCTACTTGTGTTAGTGAAACAGCATAACAGAATAACATAACAGAAGCTGCTAAAGTGATCTACATTTTAAACATAAAAGTAAGAACAGGAAGACCAATGGAGAAGATACAGGAAGAGAACAAAAAGCTGCTGAGGTCAGTGACGGAGCTTCAGCATGAAGTCAGGCAGCTAAAAGAACAGCTGGCTGAGAAGGACGAGCAGTTGAGCCGGAGCACCAAAAGGCGCCAGATAAGAACAGTGGCTCATATGGACGCCCTGACCCAGCTGAACCAGGCAAGGGCTGATCTCACAGTGAGCCAAGACAAGTGCGCTGATCTGGAGGAGAAGTTGCACAGTGGAACCAATGACAGCCACCAGAGTCCGGAGCACGGAGACCACGTAGAGCTCTCCAAGAAGGAAGAGGCTCTGAAACTGCAATTCTCAGAAAAAGAACAGCAGATGGAGGCGTGGATGAGGCCGAGGCTCATTGGTGTGCAGGAAGAATTCCAGAGGAAGCTCTTGGAGGAGAGAGAGAAGGACCAGCATGAGATGCATGAGAGAGAGGAGAGGCTGAGACAGCAGCTTGAGAGAGGGATGAGGGAAGAGAGGGACGACTGCTTGAAGAAGCAGCTGACCACGGTGATCGAGTCCTGGCAGACCGAAGCTCAGCGGTGGAGAAAACACCAGTCAGAGCTGGAGGAGAAACTCCAGGAACAAGAGACCCTGCGCAAACAGCAAGAGGAGGAGAGGAAGCAGGAAACTGAGCGCTTCCAAGAGAACTTCCAGCAGCTTTGGGTAAGCAGCCGCAGATTTGTTTGTCCCGTCACTCCTGGTTTTGGAAGTTTAAATGTGTGGATGTGAAAACTAAAACCAATTCCTCCTTTCAACAGAACTACATTGAAAAGAAGGAGAAGAAGAAGAAGAAGAAAGGAGTCTGGAGCAGGATTCTAAAATTTTGGAAAAAGTGAACTCCAACACCTTTCCTTGCTTCCTTTTGAACTTGTCTCAGCACCCTCCACCCGTTTCCACCCGTGAACATTTCATTTTTAATTTAGAAATACGACTGGGGTGCATGTTTTGGAATACAGATAGAACACAAGATGTAGCATGATTTTAGCTATCCCCTATTACTGTTAGGATGTGGAGGTCAGCTTTGTTGTTGCTTCTCACCTGGATCCAGTCTGCTCTCGTTTGGGCTACACCTGCACAATTTGCTTGGTACGCCTTATGTTTTGAATAAACCTTCTTTTGGAAAGGAGTTTTCTGGTCGTGGGTTCAGAGTCCTGTTGGGCTTCTGCCTTAACAATTGCAAAACTTCATCATTACGCTGTGTTGCCGCACCATAACGTGTTTTGCAAACTATAAAATGGTAAAGTGAAATTGTTCCTTTACATGACTGACTTTCATATTTTCCATCAAAAATATGTTTTGGATCTATTATTGAAACAATTTATTATAGCAAATTCTTACATATTATACCAACTATATATATTTCCCCAGCATCATCATTTCAGGGCTCTTCTTTACCCCTCCATTTTGGTTATATAAATAGTTGAAAAGAACTGATCCTAGAGTGTCACATTTTTACTTTCAAGTTATTTGAAAGAAAATATCTTGTCAAGAAAAACGATATTTTATATATGGAAAATAATCCCAATAATTCCAAAAATACAAACTCTTATATGTTCTCATCATTTAGACACTGAATTAAGGATTCAACAGATTAATCAGAGCTGGTGAATAACATCATATTCTGATGTTGGGTGTGTCTTCTGCAGAGACATGTATGTGCTGTTCTCATTCTTTGCTCTTGTCTTTTGTCCTGCTTTCCTGTAGGACAGCAGAGGGATGGTGAACTTCCAGCATTTACAGATTTCAAAAGCAAAAAAAACCCCAAAGGTGCAAACTCACCACAGTCTCAGGACACAGATGACAGAGACAACACAGATGATAAGAGCCACAGCAGTGACAGACCAGGGGAGCGCAGTGACAGACCAGGGGAGCGCACTGCCAGAGTCACTACACTGCACAGCACCTGTCAAAGACGGCAAATAATTCACTATCTAATTCCTTTATCACATTTAAATTCTAAATTCTTTATTCAGAGTTTGACATAGTGATTAATGATAATGTGTCTGCAGTTTCTGGTCATGAGCTTTGGGTAATGACCGAAAGAACAAGATCACGGGTACAAGCGGCTGAAATGAGCTTCCTCCGTAGGGTGGCTGGGCTCTCCCCTAGAGATAGGGTGAGAAGCTCTGCCATCCGGGAGGAGCTCGGAGTAGAGCCGCTGCTCCTCCGCGTTGAGAGGAGCCAGATGAGGTGGCTTGGGCATCTAGTTAGGATGCCCCCTGGACGCCTCCCTGGTGAGGTGTTCAGGGCATGTCCCTCCGGTAGGAGACCCCCGGGAAGACCCAGGACACGTTGGAGAGACTATGTCTCTCGACTGGTCTGGGAACGCCTGGGGATCCCTCCGGATGAGCTAGAGGAAGTAGCTGGGGAGAAGGAAGTCTGGGCTTCTCTCCTTAGGCTGCTGCCCCCTCGACCCGACCCCGGATAAGCGGTAGAGAATGGATGGATGGATGGATGGATGGTATTTGTTACATGTTTTGAGGCATTTTTATGATTTATTAAAAAAAATTATGTCCGAATTTTTGGGGGCTTGGAACAGATTAGGGCATTTACATGGAAAACGCGTCTCTATTTACGTAATTTTCAGGTTACAAAACAACTTCCGGAACCAATTAATTATTAACCAATTAGCTCCTCAAAGGAGGTTATGCGACACCTGCTGTTTCTTTGGTTTTTAGTAACTCCAAAAGCTATAAACAGATTTTGATTAAATGTCCCTCAAAGGAAGGGCCATAGAAGAGCCCATTAAAGTATTTGAGTAATGCTGTAGTTGGGTGGTCTAGAAGGAGAATATTGTGACAAGATATAAAAGTATGCCTTCGTAAGTATTTCATCACAACCACCACAGTCAGGTCTGAATCAAATACCTGTGGAAGACCTAGGCTTAATATTTTAAAAAATAATTTAGATTTACTTACAAATCACTTTTATGTCAACTTTTTCCATCAGGGTCGTATTGAGATGCTTTGCTGTACAAATGTATTGGCCGGAATCTTCGGTTTTTACATTTGAAAGAGAAAAACTTGCCATCCCATCGTTCCAGCTGGAAGCTCCTGCTGTTATTATTACTTCCACAGAAATCGTTGGAATTGATTTGCAAAAATGTCTCTGTTGTTTCTGGAGATTTTGTCCATGTGAGGACAGAGGGAGGGAAACTATCAAGACTACAAGTTAGATTCAGAGTCTCACCCTCCCTTATAATTAAAGCCCCCGATACTTTGATTTCTTTAACATCTGAAAAGCAGAATCACAGCATTATTCTCACTCGAGTTATAGAAATTAATTTACTTTTTGGCAGAAACTAAAAGCAAAGAGGAAAACTACTCACATGTCACATTCAGAGTAACAGTCTCAAGTGTTGTAATGTTGTTCCTGTAGCGAACTGCACAGGTGACATTGGCGTCATGAGATTCAGCCAATGAGTTGAAGGTCAAAGTTGAGCTCATTTTCCATGTGCCCTCAGTCATCTTCTCAACAGATATGCTTTCTGTGAAGCGAAACTCCTCCTTTCCTCCTTCTGTCCACGTCCAGGTGATTTTAGGACCAGATCCAGAGCAGAGACCAGGAGCCGTGCAGGTCAGCGAGCCCTGTTGGCCCTCGGTCAGAGGAGGAACCGTCACTGTGGGCTTCTGGCTCAGAGCTGATCAGAGAGAAAAACATGTGGAATCCATCAACACCTGAGTTTTAAGATAATGTTGGCATAATTTTAGATTACTTGGAAACATTTCCCAGAAGCGTTTTTAATTCTTAGTCGTTTCAGAAAGGACTGCAGCTCCTACTCGCAGCCCCTAGGGGTAAGCAACGCTCAAGCGGTTTTATGCAGGTAAGGGTTTTGAACATTTTAAATCTATTGCATCTGGATGAAGCCATACAGGATATGTTGCAATATATTAGGCACTTTAATACTTATTCTGTGAGAACTACAGACTTGGTGATGGTAAATCAACTTGACAGATTATGTAATTCCACTTGGAAAGAATAAAGAAAGATACAAACTAATGTGCTATTTAAATGTGAGAAGTGTTTTTGTGCTGCAGACATCAGACTCCTACCTTTAGCAGAAACAAATGCCCTCACTGGAAACGTAAAACCTTCTTGATTCCCATAATAATTCAAACCATTGAGTCTGAGCTGATAGGATCCAGTGTCTGACTCTGTCAAGTCATTGACAATGATGCTGCAGTTTTCGAGACTCAAATCAGGCTCAAGCAGCGACACTCGTTCTCTGAACCCATCTTGAACTTTTCGTCTGTTCGGATGGAATATGATATCTGATTCAGCACACTTTGATTTGGAGGCATCACATTTGAACCAAACCATATTCTGGGGTGTGAAAGAAGACGATGTGCTGAAAGAACATGGTATCACAACGCATAGTCCAGCCTCGGCTTTTATCTCCTCTTCAGGGAAAGAGACACAGAATCCCAACATACATCTTTTCCTCAGCATCACTGATGAACCTGTCAAATTGAGACACCAGTGCAGAAGATACTTAAATTCTCATAAAAATATTACATTTAAAATTCCAAAAAGTTACTTTAAATAAATGAAACACATTTAGGGTGGTTTATTACAAACATACTAAATAAAATGATTTTGACCTAAAACTTAGTATGTGGGTACTTTAAGTACTTTAAACCATCTGAAAATTTCAAATGCCTTTTAAATGTCCTCAACAGCAATGCTTACCTGTGTCTGTGTTCACAAGGACAAGCAGAATGATCCAGGTGAGAACTGCCATTCTTTGACTTTATTTTTTCTCTTCTGTGGGACAAATGTTGCATTAAAATGTTCCAGTAGTTTAAGCATAAGAAACCCAAAAAGCAAACCCAGAAACTATTAGTGCTCCAAGGAGGATGTTGCAGTTTCAGCTAAAGTTGCAAAATCCGCAGTCCACTGCTGTGCTAACCATGCATGAGTACATTGTGCATGTGTGTGAGCGTGTGTGTGTGTGTGTCTTCCTATGCCACAAGTCTCTGAAAATTCAGTGATATTTTATTTTGTTATGTTATGTTGTTACATTATTTTATATAACATGTTGTTATATAACATAACAAGTTGTTATGTTGTAGGGGGACCCTCCTGCCATCAGCATTGATGATGTTATTTCTTGTATAGTTTCTCTGCTCCCCCCCACCCCTCTGTATCCATCAACAGGTCTAGCAGTATGCTGGCCTGCCGACCTCCGACCCTGCTGACCCACTCTTATACCAGCAGCTTCTACTATTAATCTCTCTCTCTCTCTCTCTCTCTCTCTCTCTCTCTCTCTCTCTCTCTCTCTCTCTCTCTCTCTCTCTCTCTGTCTGTCCGGCACGGAAATGTGAAGTCCGCGTCCAGAATGAGTAAAATGGTGGTGGTGTTTGTGGACAACACGGACAAAGCCGATCAGCTGGTGACGACGGGGGTGGTAATTAATGGTGAACTGACGCCGGTGCTTCCCCTGTCGAACCCGGTAAAGAAGGTGGTGGTGTCCAACGTCCCTCCGTTTTTTAAGAATGACATGTTGTTGCGGGAGCTCAGCAGGCACGGGCGCATAGTGTCCCCGATGAGGCTAATTCCTCTCGGGACCAAGTCCCCGCTGCTGAGGCATGTCGTGTCGTTTAGACGGCAAGTATCCATGGTCCTGAGCAATAATGTGGAGGAGCTCCGGCTGAGTCTTCGTTTCAGGGTGGATGATTACGATTATACTGTGTTTGTCACCACCGACTCTCAGAAATGTCTTTGTTGTGGGGAGGAGGGCCACCTGATCCGGTCGTGCCCGAAGGGCGCGGAGGCTCGCCAGCCAGCCGACCCGCCCGTCAGTGCAGCGCCGCACGCGCATGACGGGCACAGCGAGCCCGCGCAGGGTGATACAGGTAAGATCGCGCTTACGGACAACACAGACAGAGAGTCACTGGGACACACACAGGGCACAATGGCAGGCACGACCGTGGAGGCGGAAGAGCCAGCAGGGCTGCAGGGAGACCACCTAGAACTGGGGAGTGAGCGTATCACCAGGGAGCTGGTGGAGCAGACGGCCATAAGAGTGGCTGAGACTGTCCTAGAGATGGAGGATGCTGTCGTGGAGGAGAACGGCCTCAATGTGTCGATCAAAAGGAAAAACACAGATACGAAGGCAAAAAATGATAAGATAAAGAAACTGTCCACCGAAGAACAGGTGTCTTCTGCTTTTGGGCCGGCGGTGGACGCACCTGGCCTGCAGGACGGGCAGGTCATGGTAAGGTCGCAACACACAACCTCCCCACCACAGCACACACAGGTTATAATTGACTCACCTCACACACACAGCTCACTGGACACACACAACTCACAGGACGCACAAAGCACCCCAATGGACACACAAAGTGCACAAAACGCTTTGTTAGATACACAGGAAAGCAACGTTTCACAGGACATGCAGGAGACCTTCTATGATAGTGATGACTTTCAGGTGGAGACACATCATCATTACTCTCTCTCAAAGATTAGGTCCTTCCTCAAGAACACAAAGGGGATGAGGTCGGTACAGGCGGGGGACTACTTCCCGGACCTCCAGCTATTTCAGGAGTCCGTCAGGCACCTCATGAGGGCTGGGAGCCTCGGCGAGCCCTCTTTTACTGACCAGGAGATATACCGCCTCAAAAAACTGCTGCAGAAGGTTCGGTCTAGTCTTGAGGGCGCCGACTAGGCCTCACACGTTCCCTCTGTGTTGTCAAGCAACCTCATCATGGCAGATATCAGGGTAGGAACTCTGAACATTAATGGTGCTCGGGAGGACACAAAAAGAGCCTCAGTGTTTGCCCTCATCACCAGCAAACGACTGAGCGTGACCTTTCTTCAGGAGACCCACAGCACCCCGGACAATGAGCCTGACTGGAGAAGGGAATGGGCAGGGCAGCTCTTTCTTAGCCATAGGAGCAGCAACAGTGGGGGGGTGGGGATCCTTTTCTCCAGAGACTTTGTACCTCTCTCCTCGGTTGTAGAGGAACCTGTACCAGGTAGATTGTTAAAAATAACCGCTGTATTTGAAAATGTTAAGCTTGTTTTTGTGAATGTGTATGCTCCCACTGCTGGGTTGGACAGGCTGCTTTTGTTAAATGAGATAGAGAAGGTTGTCGCAGGTTGTAACAACAATGAGTTTCTGTTCCTGGCCGGAGATTTTAATTGCACGGAGAACCCCCTGCTGGACAGGAACCACCCAGAACCTCATCTGCCATCCAAAAGCGCCCTCACAAAGCTGGTGCAGGCTCGTGAGTTGTGTGATGTATGGCGGTATTTCCATCCGGGTCAGAGTCAATTCACCTGGACCCACTCCAGGGGGAACCAGCTCTCTCTGGCCAGGTTGGATCGTTTCTATCTCTTCAGGCACCATATAAATATAGTTAAGAGGGTGTTTATCAGCCCGGTTGGTCTCTCTGATCATTCTCTCTTAAGTTGTGTTGTTCATATAAGGAATGCAAAGTGTGCAAGTGCATATTGGCACTTTAACACCCACCTGTTGCAGGATAACTTTTTTAAGGAAGCATTCAAAACCCTGTGGAGCAATGTTCAAATGACAAAAGACAGCTACAGCTCCATCCAGCAGTGGTGGGATGTTGGGAAGGTCTTTATCAAACAGTTTTGTCTGCAGTACACCCTCAATGCCAGCAGGGACATGGCCAGGTCCATGAGAGACCTGGAGAGAGAAATCGTGGAGCTCCAACTTTTGGCAGAATCCACAGGAAAAAGAGAGCATATTCAGCTTCTCAAGTCTAAATCATCAGCTTTAGCTGAACTGCTGGGTGTGGCTGCCCAGGGCGCTCTGGTTCGCTCAAGATTCCAGCACATCGCCCAGATGGATGCCCCCTCTCACTTTTTCTTTGGCCTGGAACGGAAGAATGGCCAAAGGAGGATGATACACTCCCTGAGGGCCAACAATGGACAGGTGCTCGAGGACCCTATCGAGATTCGCCAGCGGGCAGTGACATATTATCGGGATCTGTACAGGACGGAATGCCGGGGAGAGTCTGGGGTGGAGCGTTTCTTCCTGAATGGTCTACCCCAGGTAGGTGAGGACAGTAACAGGGAGCTGGATGCTCCTCTGTCCGCGGAGGAACTGACAACGGCGTTGCATGGCCTGGCTGGTGGGAAAGTCCCAGGCATTGATGGGCTTCCAGCGGAATTTTACAAGGCTTTCTGGCCTGTTCTCGGCGAGGACCTGCTGTGCGTCCTCAGGGACAGTCTGAGCCAAGGTCGGCTGCCACTGAGCTGCAGGAGAGCCGTCCTTACCCTCCTCCCCAAAAAAGGGGACCTACAGGAAGTAAAGAACTGGCGCCCAGTGTCCTTGCTATGCACCGATTACAAGCTGCTGTCCAAGGTGTTGGCAACTCGGCTGAGAAAGGTGATGGAGAGGGTGATTCATGAGGATCAGACGTACTGTGTGCCCAGCAGGTTAATCTCTGATAACATAGCTCTAATTCGGGACATTTTGGACCTCTCTGGTTCATTGGATCGTGAGCTTGGTCTGATTTCTCTGGACCAAGAAAAGGCTTTTGACAGGGTTGAACACCAGTACCTGTGGCGGACGCTGCGGGCCTTTGGATTCAGCCCAGGTGTCATAGCCAGGATCCAGGCCTTGTACTGTGGCATTGAGAGTGTACTGAAGTTGAACGGTGGCCTGAGTGCTCCTTTTGCTGTCCGGAGGGGGATCAGGCAGGGCTGCTCAATGTCAGGGATGCTCTACGCCCTGTCTATTGAGCCCCTCCTCCGGAGGCTGAGAGCAGAGCTATCGGGTCTCACCATTCCCGGTTGTCTGAGGCGGTATGTTGTGTCCGCCTACGCCGACGACATCATTGTTTTCATCAACAGTCAGTACGACATTACTAGCCTTTGTGAAACTGTTAATAGTTTTAACAAACTGTCATCAGCGAAGGTTAATTGGGCCAAAAGTGAAGCCTTAGCGGTGGGAGAACGGTGTAAGCAGCTAGCATTACCGGGGGGCCTCACTTGGAGGGCAGGGGGGTTGAGGTACTTGGGCGTCCACCTTGGTAATGAGGCCTTCATGACAAGGAATTGGGAGGGGGTTTTAGAAAAAGTTGAGGGGAGGCTGAAGAGATGGAGATGGCTTCTTCCAAGGATGTCTTTCAAAGGCCGAGTCCTAGTAATTAATAATCTGGTGTCATCCATGCTGTGGCACCGCCTGGCATGTGTGGACCCCCCCCCAAACCTCCTGTCCAGGATACAGGCGGTCATGGTGGATTTCTTCTGGGACCGTCTGCACTGGACACCACAGAGTGTCCTTTTTCTGCCGAGGGAGGAGGGAGGACTTGGCTTGGTCCACCTGGAGAGCAGAGGAGCGACTTTCAGGCTCCAGTTTGTCCAAAGGCTGCTGTGTGGTCCATCAGATTTGGTCTGGAGACCTGTGGCTCAAGCCGTGCTGAGGCGATGTGGTGGGATGGGGTTGGCAGCAACCCTATTTCTAATGGACCTAACAGGGGTCAGACTGGGTGAACTCCCAGGGTTTTACAACGGACTCTTTAAGGTATGGAAGTTGTTTACACAGGGGAGGCGGGCCGCCTGCAACTCCACTTTTTGGCTTCTGGAGGAGCCGGTGGTCTATGGGGCCCGTTTCGGGTGTGAGGCAGGACTGCAACTGGCCCAGAAAATGCGTGAGGCAGGTGTATTCACACTGGGGCAGTTGGTGAACGTGTGTGGCCCCCGATTGGACAATGCAACAGCACTGGCTCAGCACACAGGCGTGAAATCAGTGAGGGTCCTGAACCAGATGCTGGGAGGATGGAGACACCAACTGGCGGCCAGTGAGCTGGAGCGGGTGAGCGAGTTCTGTACAGGACAGAGACCAACCAATCGTAATGACCCCTTTCCAGACATGAGGCTAACGCCTGTGCTGGGGGATGTTCCTGGCTCGCAACCCCTCCTGAGAAACGTGCAGCCCGTCGAATTAAGCTCCTCGGCGGGGAAGCTTATGTACGGCACATTGGTCAAGGTTCTAAACCAACGCAGCTTGGCAGGTCGCGTCGATACCAAATGGAGGACGCAACTGGCACTCACAGAGACTCAGAAACCAGAGTGTAGGGCCCTGTACAAACCACCTCTAACGCGGAGGGGCGGGGATCTACAATGGAGAATCCTTCACGGGGCCATCGCAGTCAACGGGTTCTTATCGCACATCAACCCAAACATCAGTGCCGAGTGTCCCTTCTGTGACCATAGGGAGACGGTGTTCCACTGTTTCTCCGAGTGTGATCGCCTCTCTGTGCTGTTCCAGCTGTTGAACCAGATTTTCTCCCTGCTTGGTGAAACTTTCTCACAAACCATCTTCATTCTGGGTTTCAGATACCAAAAGAGAAGGAAAGCTAAGTGCCAGCTGCTGAATTTCTTCATAGGTCAGGCGAAACTAGCCATCTACGTGAGCAGGAGGAACAAGATAGGCGGGTCCTTGGACTGTGATCTTCAGACCATCTTCGCTCGGATGGTCAAAGCTCGGATAAAAACGGACTTTAATTTCTACCGAGCAACGAACAATATTGAAGAGTTTAAGAGCACGTGGTGCCTAAATGATGGACTGTGTCTGGTGGAAGAGGAGGAACTGGTCTTTGGAGGCCTCCTCAACTAACTGAGTGTTGTTTTCTTTGTTCATGTTCTTGGTTTTTGTAATGTCAAATTGAGTTTTGAAAAATCAAATCTCTCTCTCTCTCTCTCTCTTTTATACCTGTAGCCCCTCCCACAGGTGAAACCAATTATCAAAATTATTACGCTCACTAATACATTTACAAACTCAAAATTACAACCGAAAAGAAAATACAAAATATGCGTAAAACTTCCAAAACAAATTTCCACCACCAACAACCACCCAGTGCACAGTAAAATACATGTTCAATTTACCCCAATAAAACACCCCCGCTAAAATAGATTGTGCCGTAGCACCCCGCGAAACCCCTCCATATATACAATCATGGACCAGTCCTTCGGTTTCCCCAAACGAGGAAGTATGTCCTGCTGGTGAGCTATGGTAAAAAGTGGTGTGTATGAAATGCTTAAACCGAGTAACCCTAGACGGAACAGAATGGAAATGAAATGTTTGTGTGTGCGTATGAAGTGTGGGCGTAAGTGGCACGGCTCACTCCGTGACACCCTGGGATTCTGGAAAGTGCCTAGAAACAATTTTGATTGTAAAAGACGCTATATAAATAAAAATTGATTGATTGATTGTTATATCGTTATGTTATGTTATGTTATGTTAAGTTCTATAACTTTTTTACAGTCCAAAAGAATACACTGGAGTTATTCCTCTCACCAACTGTCTTCTAATGTTTCTGCTGAACATTTTGGTTTTGTGATATAACAAAGTTTGAGGAAGTGCAACCATTCTATCTTAAAATGGCCTAAAAGCCTTTAACAAAAAAAATCCCCATAGAAACTCACTTCCATAGGTAAAGAACAAGTAATTTTATATATATTTTTTAAGTGATGCACTTTAGTTTAGGCACTTAAACAGGTAATAATAAATGTGACATTTTCAGTTAAGATTTGATAACAGACATGAAAACGTTATTAGAATGTAATACATGATTTAATAAAGTTGACACACTCAAGGTGTATTCCCTGAGTCAGCCATCTGTTTCACTTCGACTACCAGTTTGAGACTTGATTTTGTTTTAAACAGAATAGTTAACATTAACTAGCCTTAACCAGCCCAATAATCATCGATAATTACTTGTTTTTCGAGAGTTATAGCATTTATTATATAATCCTAGAATTAATAAGAAAAATAAATAAATAAATGTGCAATTTACCAAGAGACCTGACCTCATAGTGTGGAGTGTTTATGAAGCTATTGAAGGTTTACCTTGAAGACAGGAAAAACTTAATTGATTAATCAGAACCCAAAGCTGGTGGGTAATAAGAATAATACTTATTTAGGTCATCATTAATGGTAAACACATGCTAGGTTGAGCAGCTAATTGGCAGTAGTAACTAATCTTTTTCATTAGCACAGTAAAAGTGTCTACAACATCACTGGTCTGAGGGTCAGAGGAAGGTGGTGAAGACAGAGGTGGGTCTGTGGTCTATGGGTGAATCAGAATGAATTGTAAGAATTAAACATTTTGTCTGCATTTCACCCATTGTGCCTCAACAGCATGTGGTCATGGGGTGAAAGGGTTCAACTGTGCTCTAATCATGACTGTGGAAAATAGCTTTAAAATAGCTCATCTGGCGCTAGTAAACTGGTAACTTGTTTCTTTTTCATACGGTTCCATTCTGGGGTTTTTTTCTCACACAATGACTTTATATTGTAATTTCAAAGACTTCCTCATTACTGAGATTTCTCTAAGATTGCTGAGCAAATAAGCAATGAGACAGCAAATAAAGGATTGAAAGTATAATCTTATAACAAAATGGCAAATGAAAAACCAAGAAGAGATGGATATTTTACCGTTCTTTCTGCCTAGTTCTTCTCTCTTGTGTCTTTGTGGCTCTGCCCTCACAGCTGATTTTCCTTCCCTCTCCTTTATGCCTGCTTCTGTTTTTGTTGTCAGCGTCCAAATTAACCCAGAAAGACATATTTTGCTTGTAAAATCATCCATCCATTAACACTATTTACTAAAAACCTGATAAATAAACAGCAAAACAGTACAATTTATAGACACCCTTTATAAGCACCCTGCTAATTAGCATTAGCATCATAGTGTGGAGTGTTTATGAAGCTATTGAAGGTCTACGTTGAAGACAGGAAAAACTTAATTGATTAATCAACATTTTGAAGCCTGTTTTTTGTTTTTCATTCTTAATTTGTAGGTTGACCTTAGAACAAATAAAGTGGCATACAGGTTTGTGGTTTTAAAAACAAGTACACTAAGAGAAGCCAACAATGATGCAGAAATCTGCTGCCCTCAGTAATAATGCTAAAGTACAGAGCTAAATAAATAAGAAATTGTCACTAATACACCAAGAAAAGAATATCCAAAATTAAGGTCCCTTAATGTGTTAATGTGTGACTGTTCACACATGAACACAAACAGCATTTTAGCAACCTATTAGTTTCCCAATTTGCACAGATCAGATCATGTGTTTTACAACACATGCACATGGTCTTTGAGTTCTAGAGGGTTACAGAGGTGCTGCCACAGCTTTAAAGAAGAGCAGATAATCTTTCAAAAAAGTCAAAGACAGAAATGTGTTTTAATCCAAAATCTTTAAATACCAACGTTTACATCTGCATTGACTCTGGTTTAGGGCTTCAGTTCCACCTAAACCACAATACATGAGTTAGTTTTAAAGAAAAAAATCAATGCACATACCTCAGTTAGACAATGAATGTTTATCATGAAATTCATTATTAAAACATGTACAACATAAAATATACAAGAAATTGTAATTTTCTTTTATTACCACATAGAGAATGAAAGTGAATTAAAGTGAAAAGGACACATTGAAAAAGAGGGAACCAATTAATAAACCTTTTATGGCTGTTTGGCTATCTGACCATACCATATGGCTTTGTTAATGCTGGGACAAAAGAGGAACTAACTGACATGCTGGCATTCCCCATCATTCTGTCATACAGCCCAGCATGACAAAACAGTTGGGTAATGTCTTCCTGAAACACTCCTCCAAAGAAACCCACTTGATTTCTTAATACTGAGGCTGACAGACATGCCTAAAATGAACAGTAGAATCATGGACACCTCTAAATGTAAAGAAAAAATAAATCCAACTTAAAGCTTACCCATTTAACCTTTAAAACTCACTAATTTGCAAGATTGAATCTCGCAAATTACATTATTGTTCCCAATATAAAATAAATTCCATCGTCCTGGTCAGTATATTGCTCTGAAATAAGCAGCATTTAGTTCAAATGCTGTGGATAATAACTTGATTTTGGTCACAAATAAGTTATTTTGCTAAATGGAGACATGTTAGCTGCCTTCAAAAACCTTCACCCTGGTTATATTAAGACAGTGTCAGTCACAAACATTTCACTCCTTTGTCCATCCAGACTCGATTATTTCTATCAACAGACCCAACAGGTGTGTACTGTGTTTACTTTACACACCACATCTCTTTCACTATCAAAATACATTTGTTAATACAATAATTGTTATTGTAATTAAGATTGTATTGATATAATACAGACTATTAGTGTGTTTTGACATTATATCACAGGCTCGTCTTTACATATCACAACCAACTGGACTGGTCAGCATCGCTTTTCGTCATTCAAACATCTAACTGCTTCTCAGGTGAAACGACGCACACATTTCCCATAGACTCTTGTGTGATCTCAGCGCAATCTGACACAAACCACTCACATTTTTTTAATAAATAAGAGAGGAGTTAGTTTGTTCTAGTAATAAAGCGGCCATGCAAAAGGCAGTTTCAGAAACAAAGATTTCCGGACACAAAAGTTGTGGCGCAAGAAGATGCATCTATCGTTCTTTTTTTTTTAATGGTGTTTATTTAGGAACCTTACCGTGGTCTCCTCTAGAATGGAGTTAAACTTTGAACCCAACAGCTCTGTCTTAAGCTGTGCAAGAGCTAGAGGAGAGAAAAACAGACAGAGAATGCAGAGAAGCAATGAAAGCAAGAGAAAACAGTGTTTGGAAAGGTCATGGTTATGACTATTGGACCTGTCTGTGACCTCATTTTGAAATGAGTGGGGGTAGTTTACAACAACATCAAAAAAAAAAAAGGAAACCTGGGAATGGTCATCCAAGCCATCCTCCATCCTGATCAGAATGACTGACATCAGCATGTCTCACCACTTTCTTCCTGAGATTTTGTTTGTCCTTCTTGACTGCGCTGTAATACAAAGCTGGGTTCTCCAGGACCACATCCTGCCGAGGGTTGCCATTCTCTCTGGGGGAGGGAGTCACATGATCAAACTCTGCCTTGACTGCCACTAAGGCAGGATGACACGCCAAGCCTGGGCATCCATTTTAAAACTCTATGAGGTAATGCTGGCGGACACCTGTGACTGTGAGTGACATGGTTATTTTATGGGTTTAGATGCAGACCTAATGCGTATTTCAGGGATGGACACCAGAGAAAGCTTGCAAATGTCGAGTTCTATATAAGCCATGAGCATAAACTAAATCAGCTTGGTCAGAGGGGTCACCGTCTGATCTCAAAGGGATGCTCTCAAAGTGAGCCAAGAGAAGTGCTCTGATCTGGAGAAGTTGCAGAAAGGAACCAATGACAGCCACCATCAAATTCAATAAAACATAAGAATAAGATAAAAACAATTTGCATTGGCCGGGAATCGAACCCGGGCCTCCCGCGTGGCAGGCGAGAATTCTACCACTGAACCACCAATGCATGAATTGGGCCAAAAAAACTAAATTTCTAAAGAAACTTAACTTAATACTTAACCAAACTTAACTTAATTCTAAACTATAAACGAGAACAAAAGCGTTCCAAATAATGGAGTCTCTTGAATAACTGTGCTGCCATCTAGTGGTCAAATAGAGGTATATACACGCATAAATTAACACGCGCTTCACGTGGTAATTAACGATATAAAGCTTGGACAGAAATTGTCACACACTTAACAGCTTAAATACGACCACAACAATGTCGTCTGACACTAAATAAAGGGTATAATCCTCAGAACAACCATCGCAATGCAACCACCCAATTAAGAAGCAGAAACCCAACTACCAAACATAACAACATAAAGCAATAGCCACTAACCAAACTATAAATACGACACAGTCAGGAAAACGACTTAAAATTCGTCTGTGATAAACAATACCGTCCGAACTTCATCTGGGCCGTCTCTTCAGGCGATGAAGACAACAGGCTCCGTTCTGACGCGCTCCCAATTAACGCTGACCAGTGTGGTGTGCTCAGCGCCCCTCACTGCGCATGCGCTCAGGCTGTGACCCTTGTTTTCCTTGCTGTGACCGTGGTATTGCTGTATTATTACCTCCATTTCCCCTGTGCAAGCTGACAACTATTTATCAACCCTCTTTCCCAATAAAACACACGTTTCTGGCATAAAGAATAATAACTAACGCTGTATGCTTGTGCAGATTGTGGATTGAGAACAAAATTCCCATCTTTTCCTTTATTTAATAAGACGTCTACTGTAGCTTTAGGAAGGCTTAAGTACTGCGGAAAACATGTACTACAGGTCAGAAAGCTCCCGTTTGGCTTTGATGATATTTTGAGAGTTCCGTCCAAGTGTGCCTTTTTTTTGTTGTTTTTTTAAGACCCTAACAGTTAATGTTGTGTTCATCCAACAGTTATTGTACACATCAGTGGATTAAGAGAGATTAGGAGAATCAACAGATCGTAATAATTGTATTTCTAATTTATTCTATATTTATGTATATATGCTTATAATGCTTAGAATATGTATATATTATATTATGTATATGTATATGCTTATAATATATGATGTATATATGCTTATAACATTCTAATCTTATCTGTGTTTATTTATTCTGTCTCTTTACTCTGCATACGCTGCTACTATAATTCAATTTCCCCACGGGGATGAATAAAATTCATCTTAATCTTAATCTCAGTACACTGACGCTGGGGGTGGGTGGGGCTATGGAGTATCATACCCCTCTATGAACACCAGGGGGCGCTGAAGTCCACGACATATGGCAACCTTGGGCATTTCGTTATAGGCCCCGATTTACACACTGCAAGTTCTGGGTCTGCGCAAGTATTTATGGACCGGAACAGGAATACAACGACTGCATGTCATACGCACGACTTCTGTTTTAAGTCGGGCAGTACTTTTGTAAAACGACCCTTCTTGCTAATGTGAACATTGCTCGTTGAGCAGCGCTTGGAAGTAGTCAAGTTTCGGTTCAGCGAAATCTTGTTTCGAATAATCTTCAAAATCATGGTCTCAAAAAGCAGCAGTACCTTTGTCATACTGTATATCCTTTAGTTTTTATTAAATCTGAATCAGTTCTCACGAAGGATTTATTATTACTAGTGCATTTGACGTGACGGTTCCGTCATTTTGCGTAAGTGACTTTAACCCAACTAATGTTAGTAGCTTTCCAAATATGAGACATAATTCTAATGCGGACTATTAAAATCATTTTTTTCAGGTTGTTGATTACATGTGCAGGTGTAAGAAAGTGATCTGTACACAGGCGAGATCACCATGTATCCCGTAGACCAGGGGTCGGCAACGCAAACTGTGGAAAGAGCCATATTGGACCAAGAAAACAATAACAAATCCGTCTGGAGCCGCAAAAACTGAAATGCCTTATAATGAAGGCAACACATGCTGTAAGTGTCTATATTAGCTTTATTAGCCTACTATCAAAATGATAATTAGGCTACAAATACATAACGAGCATCCTGGAGAGAATGACGCACCACGTGACCACTCTGCTGTACGATGGTGCTTTAAGTTTAGCTTCCATTATAATAAGATGTGGAAATTAAATATTTATTATACAAATTTTTACAGCATTGGAAAACGTTAAGAATGTTTGTCATGTTTTTCCTCCTACAGAAATTATATTAAAACAAAAGATATATTCACACATCTTTTTCCTATATTTGCTAAAGCTCCAGAGAGCCACTAGGGCGGCGCTAAAGAGCCGCATGCGGCTCTGGAGCCGCGGGTTGCCGACTCCTGCCGTAGACCTTCCAGTTGTGGGCGACACAGATCTCACATTGGCATCTGAACAGTACCTCTCTTCTCTGGAGCAAATACCTCATAAAACTAAAGAATTCCAATCTTCCACGACCAATAAGGTAACACCTATTACTGCTTTTTATGACCAGTTTGCATCCTCAGCCACAAGAATGTTCCTCTTGATTGTGGGGTTAAAAAACCCAACTAGTCTGTCCTTTTTTCCTCAGACAACCATAACAGTAAACAATGTAACGCGCTTGCAGCTGTTTGAAGATGGAGGAGCTGACTGCACACTGTTGGCACTTCACCCCTCCGGTGACCCAAGACAAGGTTCGGAACCAGACTTGTGATCCCCCATCAGACGTGAAAGACAAGCAGTAAAGTGTCGTGTTTTCCAGCTCCAGTCGATTGTGGAGAGGGTGATAGTGTTCCTGCTCAGTCGGGTTGTGAACAGATCTTTGGATGAGACCGTGTTTCTCCCTGCACCCCCGCACCGAAAGCTGCAGCCTGTTGTGGAGAGACGGTCAGGCGATCGGTTTCTACACCGTCAAACACAAAGGTGTGATGGTGGGTGTGGGAGGGAAGCTGTTATGGGAAGTCAAGGAGGCCTGGACCCAGATGCAGAGTAGAAGAAACGGCTCTTTATTGATAACAAAAAGGTGCAAGACGAAGGAATCAATCAAAGTAACAACAGAAAAACTACGAACTAAAAATCACCATAAAGGGAAAAAAAACGTCGAGAAAAAGTACAAACGAAACGCAGTGACGAGGCACTGGAACAAACTCACACGCTGGAAGTAAACACGGAAAACAGGAGGCGAAAAACTGGAGTTCACAGAGGGTGGGAGCTAGAAGCTGTGGCGAAACAACGATCCAGCACCGGAGGCCAAGAGAGGGGAGTTTAAGTAGCCGCCGAACCAAGGCAACGAGCTGCAGGTGCGCCAGAGGCTCAGCGCTCAGCAGAGTCCGGCCCGCCCCTGGCTGCCGCTCCTGCAGGTGGGGGAGGAGGCGAGAAACCCGAGCCACAACATAACTGGTATCACGAGAACTGAAACCATTTCTTCTTCTCCATCTGCCACTTTTAGCAGTCAAATCAAATCAAATCAAATCAATCTTTATTTATATAGCGTCTTATACAATCAAAATTGTTTCAAGGCGCTTTCCAGAATCCCAGGGCCTGACCCCAGACAAGCAACAGTGGCAAGGAAAAACTCCCCTTTAACAGGAAGAAACCTTGAGCAGGACCAGGCTCATGTAGGGGGACCCTCCTGCTGATGGCCGGCTGGGTAAAGAGAGAGGAGAGGAGGGAGGACAGGTAGAGGATAGGATAGGTAGGAGAGGAGAGGGGTAGAGGAGAGGAGAGGTAGAGTGAAGGGGAGGTAGAGGAGAGGAGAAGGAGGAGGAGGAGAAAGAGGAGAGGAAAGAAGAGGAGAGGGAGAGGAAAAGGAGAAGGAGGAGGAGAGGAGAGGAGAGGAGAGGAGAGGAGAGGAGAGGAGGAGAGGAGAGGAGAGGCACAGAGCACAGAAACACACACAAAAAATATGCACAATCACTTCAACGGGGCCGGCGGTCATTATGCAGCTCCGATGGCAGTGATACCTGCAAATAGATAGAGGGGGGGGGGGTGGGGAGAAGCAGAAAAACTACACAAGAATCAGCATAACTAGTCTGCTTGATGAGGAGAGGAAAGGAGAGGAAAGGAGAGGAAACCATGACCCAGTGGAGTGACAGAGGCCTGTCAGGTGATCATGTTTCCGGACCCCGGCAGCCTTGGCCTATAACAGCATAGCTAGAATGTGACCTAATGATTAGACGACCCCCTAAGTATGATATTTGTCTGTCTATGATAGTAACTGGAACTACTGAATTAGTAACAGTAAGCTTTTCAAAGAGGTAGGTTTTGAGTCTGATCTTAAAAGTAGCGATGGAGTCAGCCTCCCGTACCTGGACAGGGAGCTGGTTCCAAAGCAGGGGGGGCCTGGTAGCTAAATGCTCGGCCCCCCATTCTACTCCTAGAAACTCTGGGAACCACAAGTAGACCAGCATTCTGAGAGCGGAGCGGTCTATTGGGCTGATAGGGTATCACTAGCTCCTCCAGGTAGGATGGAGCTAGGCCTCTGAGGACCTTGTAGGTCAGAAGAAGGGTTTTAAAAGTTATTCTAAATTTAAACGGGCAGCCAATGAAGCGACGCCATTACAGGACTTATGTGATCTCTTTTGTCAATACCTGTCAGAACTCTGGCTGCAGCATTTTGGATCAACTGGAGGCTTCTTAAAGAGTTGTTTGGACACCCTGATAATAAGGAGTTACAGTAGTCCAGCCTGGAAGTAACAAATGCATGGACTAACTTTTCAGCATCAGGCTGCATCAGTAGCTTCCTGATCTTTGAGATGTTCCTCAAGTGAAAAAAGGCACTTCTAGAGACTAATTTAATGTGTGAGTTGAAGGAGAGATTTTGATCAAAAGTTACTCCTAGATTCCTCACAGAGAGACTAGATGTTAATGAGATACCATCTAGAGTGATCATGTGATCTAATCTATCCCTGAGAGGTTCAGGACCAAACACCATGACCTCAGTTTTTCCTGGGTTAAGGAGGAGGAAATTTGAAGACATCCAGGACTTTATGTCTTTAAGACAGGTCTGGAGCTTCATTAACTTCTCTGTCTCCTCGGGTTTCATGGATAAATAGAGCTGAGTGTCATCAGCATAACAATGAAAATTTATCCCATGCTGCCGAATAATGTTCCCTAAGGGAAGCATGTACAAGGTGAAGAGGATTGGTCCGAGTACGGAACCTTGAGGAACTCCATGGCTAACCCTACTGTATGAGGAGGGAACGCCATGGACATGGGCAAACTGGTATCTATCAGATAAATATGATCTAAACCAGTCTAGTGCTGTCCCTTTAATCCCAATCACATGTTCCAGTCTCTGTAACAGGATGCTGTGATCAACTGTATCAAAAGCAGCACTGAGGTCCAGCAGAACCAGCATAGAGACGAGTCCATGATCGGAAGCTATGAGAAGATCATTAGTGACTTTAAGAAGTGCTGTTTCTGTGCTGTGGTGAGCTCTAAAGCCTGACTGAAACATCTCAAACAGGCTGTTCCTCTGCAGGTGCTCTAGTAACTGAGTCACCACCACCTTCTCTAGAACTTTAGAGATAAAAGGAAGGTTGGATATTGGTCTATAATTTGCCAAGACATCAGGATCCAGTGATGGTTTTTTAAGCAACGGCTTAATCACTGCCACCTTGTAGGACCGGGGTACATAACCTGACACTAAAGAACCATTGATCTGGTCCAGGATAGAACTGCCTATCAGTGTAAGCTTTAGGTAAGCAGCCGCAGATTTGTTTGTCCCGTCACTCCTGGTTTTGGAAGTTTAAATGTGTGGATGTGAAAACTAAAACAAATTCCTCCTTTCAACAGAACTACATTGAAAAGAAGGAGAAGAAGAAGAAGAAGAAAGGGGTCTGGAGCAGGATTCTAAAATTTTGGAAAAAGTGAACTCCAACACCTTTCCTTGCTTCCTTTTGAACTTGTCTCAGCTCCCTCCACCCGTTTCCACCCGTGAACATTTTCATTTTTAATAATGTTTTGATCTACAGAAACATTTATTATTGTTACAAGACAAAAAGACCCACTGCTAATACTGAACATTTTGCATCAATACAAAATTTAAACATCAATTTGGACTCTTCCGAGCTGAAGAAGCTGCATCAACATCTAAACTATACTTGTGGAACACTCTGAACATTCTCACTGCTGTGGGTTTCATGTGATCATCTAACTCAGGATTTTGGTTGAAGGTTTTCCATGTTCGCAAAATAAGGTATATAAAGTTTTCTTCATGTTATACTATCTATCTACTACCCCTCACCTGTGTGAATATTAAAAAATGTAAGCATCCGTTTGGTTTTCTGGTGGACCTGTGAAGCAGATTTTAGCTTGGAAGCTTTCCCACCTGCACTTACCTGACGCATCAAAAACTGAAAGACATGCTAAGTGGGCGAAATACTGCAACGAGAACACAGCCATGATGGTTATCGACTGGCATCAAGAGGTTAATCACACCGGTTTGAGCTTTTTATCCCATAAACCTGCTGCCTGTACTAGACAACGTGCATGCAGGTGTGTGACGTACGTGTTACAGCTTTGAAAATAACTGGTATCACGAGAACTGAAACCATTTCTTCTTCTCCATCTGCCACTTTTAGCAGTGTACACAAAAGGGATTCAATTGTAATTTAGGCACAGCTGGACATTTAAAAAAAAAAAGCTTGTGCGTTTGGAGTCCACGTGTGCACGTTCGAACCCAGCTTTGCCCTGCGCACCTCGCCCGGCGACACGGGCCTCAGCTTCCTCTCAGCTTGATTTCCTCCAGGATGCGTTGGTGCAGCGTGGGAGGAGGCTGCGGTCTGAGGCTTCAGTTTGCGAGCAGACACCTGCGACAGGGAGCACGTGCACAATGTTGCAGAATGAGCAGAGCGGAAATCGATTACTGATGTCATCCACAAACAGCAGACGAGAGAGCGCCACCGGCTGCGTCTGTCATCGGATTTGTATCAACAAGCAACCCAAGAAAGTTAAAAGTGACAGTTTTCTTCTTTTTAAAGGGAAGCTTAGAGGGTTGAGTGGAGGTCTTGAGCGGATGAATTCCAGGATAACTTCATGGGCACTCTCCTTCAGCCGAGGAGGGATGTCTCCATTCACCTTGACAACGCAACAGAAATGCAATATCTTATTTCATCTTTCTGATGTGGATCAATGTGTGACGGACAGAAATGTTCATGGTGTTTATATCTATCGATGTAGAACACACTGAGCTTTTTATAAATGTTGAATAGGTGTAATTAAGTTAGAGCAACTGAGTGGGACCACAGACGCTTCAACAAGACAGGAAAGTCAGAAAGTGCTTTCAGTTGATGTGTCGTAGGCACATTGGGGGTAGATTTCTGATGACTTAATTGCTGACATAAATATTCAACTAAAAGATTAAATACAATTGGAGAAAAACAAAACGAGCATTCCCACTAGCGCTGCTGTTACATTGGCTGGTTCCACAGAACGCTGTCTTTGATCTGCTCTGATACAGGAAGAGAACAAAAAGCTGCTGAGGTCAGTGACGGAGCTTCAGCATGAAGTCAGGCAGCTAAAAGAACAGCTGGCTGAGAAGGACGAGCAGTTGAGCCGGAGCACCAAAAGGCGCCAGATAAGAACAGTGGCTCATATGGACGCCCTGACCCAGCTGAACCAGGCAAGGGCTGATCTCACAGTGAGCCAAGACAAGTGCGCTGATCTGGAGGAGAAGTTGCACAGTGGAACCAATGACAGCCACCAGAGTCCGGAGCACGGAGACCACGTAGAGCTCTCCAAGAAGGAAGAGGCTCTGAAACTGCAATTCTCAGAAAAAGAACAGCAGATGGAGGCGTGGATGAGGCCGAGGCTCATTGGCGTGCAGGAAGAATTCCAGAGGAAGCTCTTGGAGGAGAGAGAGAAGGACCAGCGTGAGATGCGTGAGAGAGAGGAGAGGCTGAGACAGCAGCTTGAGAGAGGGATGAGGGAAGAGAGGGACGACTGCTTGAAGAAGCAGCTGACCACGTTGATCGAGTCCTGGCAGACCGAAGCTCAGCGGTGGAGAAAACACCAGTCAGAGCTGGAGGAGAAACTCCAGGAACAAGAGACCCTGCGCAAACAGCAAGAGGAGGAGAGGAAGCAGGAAACTGAGCGCTTCCAAGAGAACTTCCAGCAGCTTTGGGTAAGCAGCCGCAGATTTGTTTGTCCCGTCACTCCTGGTTTTGGAAGTTTAAATGTGTGGATGTGAAAACTAAAACCAATTCCTCCTTTCAACAGAACTACATTGAAAAGAAGGAGAAGAAGAAGAAGAAGAAAGGAGTCTGGAGCAGGATTCTAAAATTGTGAAAAGTGAACTCCAACACCTTTCCTTGCTTCCTTTTGAACTTGTCTCAGCACCCTCCACCCGTTTCCACCCGTGAACATTTCATTTTTAATTTAGAAATACGACTGGGGTGCATGTTTTGGAATACAGATAGAACACAAGATGTAGCATGATTTTAGCTATCCCCTATTACTGTTAGGATGTGGAGGTCAGCTTTGTTGTTGCTTCTCACCTGGATCCAGTCTGCTCTCGTTTGGGCTACACCTGCACAATTTGCTTGGTACGCCTTATGTTTTGAATAAACCTTCTTTTGGAAAGGAGTTTTCTGGTCGTGGGTTCAGAGTCCTGTTGGGCTTCTGCCTTAACAATTGCAAAACTTCATCATTACGCTGTGTTGCCGCACCATAACGTGTTTTGCAAACTATAAAATGGTAAAGTGAAATTGTTCCTTTACATGACTGACTTTCATATTTTCCATCAAAATATGTTTTGGATCTATTATTGAAACAATTTATTATAGCAAATTCTTACATATTATACCAACTATATATATTTCCCCAGCATCATCATTTCAGGGCTCTTCTTTACCCCTCCATTTTGGTTATATAAATAGTTGAAAAGAACTGATCCTAGAGTGTCACATTTTTACTTTCAAGTTATTTGAAAGAAAATATCTTGTCAAGAAAAACGATATTTTATATATGGAAAATAATCCCAATAATTCCAAAAATACAAACTCTTATATGTTCTCATCATTTAGACACTGAATTAAGGATTCAACAGATTAATCAGAGCTGGTGAATAACATCATATTCTGATGTTGGGTGTGTCTTCTGCAGAGACATGTATGTGCTGTTCTCATTCTTTGCTCTGTCTTTTGTCCTGCTTTCCTGTAGGACAGCAGAGGGATGGTGAACTTCCAGCATTTACAGATTTCAAAAGCAAAAAAACCCCAAAGGTGCAAACTCACACAGTCTCAGGACACAGATGACAGAGACAACACAGATGATAAGAGCCACAGCAGTGACAGACCAGGGTGAGGCGCAGTGACAGACCAGGGGAGCGCACTGCCAGAGTCACTACACTGCACAGCACCTGTCAAAGACGGCAAAATAATTCACTATCTAATTCCTTTATCACATTTAAATTCTAAATTCTTTATTCAGAGTTTGACATAGTGATTAATGATAATGTGTCTGCAGTTTCTGGTCATGAGCTTTGACCAGCAGCTTCTACTATTAATGTATCTCTCTCTCTCTCTCTTCTCTCTCTCTCTCTCTCTCTTCTCTCTCTCTCTCTCTCTCTCTCTTCCTCTGTCCCTCTCTCTCTCTTCCTCTGTCTCTCTATCTTCTCTCTCTCTCTCTCTCTCTCTCCTCTCTCTCTCTATCCTCTCTCTCTCTATCCTCTCTCTCTCTCTCTCCTCTCTGCTGACTGCGTGCTGGGAGCGTACTGGAGAGCGTGCTGTGAGTTTGTGAGCTTTTGCGTGTTTTTCCCCCGGCTAACTTCCCCCTTCTCAGCGGCCTTTGTGTACCTGCCACTATTACCAGGGTGGTTGTTGTCGGGTGGTTTGGTGTAGTTTGGTGGAGGTTTTTTTAGTCGCGTTTTGCGGCGGGATGGCGTCCTCGGGGACGCCGTCTCTCTCGATCCGTCACGGTGATTCGGGTCCAACCCGACCCGTCTGTACCGGTGGAGGAGGTTCTCCTGCCTGTGGGTAGACCAGGTGGGACACGCTAACCTGTCCTACGCCTCCAGGATGAACAGAGGGGTTGGTGGTGTTTGTTAAAGAGGAGCGACTGGTGGCTGAGTTGTGGGGAGGGGGGTGACGGTAAAATGGCGCGTACCTGAAGGTGTCCCCCGATCGCCGCGCCCTCCACTCGGGTCACCGTCTCAGGTGTTTCCCCCGTTCATTACTAATGAGGCTCTGGAGCAGGAAGCTGCAGCGGTTTGGAAAGTTTGCGAGTGGTCTGAGGACCGTGGGTCTGGCTGCAGGAGCGACAAACTGAAGCACGTGCTCTCACTCAGGAGGCAGTGCTTCATGTTCCTCACCTGTCCGTCAACAGACACTGGATGTGTCCTTCAGGGTGAGACATGGAGAGGGACACTACATGGTATATGCCAGCTCTGGGAGTATGAGGTGTTTTGAGTGCGGGGATGTGGGACACAAGCGTGTCGCTTGTCTCACAGACCCGCTAATGAGGGCGCTCGCACCGGCGCCATGTCGATGCCGCGTCGCCCCGCCGAGCGGCGGGGTGGTGACGAGGTGGCGGCCGATGCTGGAGGAGGCCCTAGTGGACAGGTAGAGGAGCAAGGAGGAGGTGAATGTGAAGCTGCAGTTGGGGCAGGAAGTGAGGGAGCAGCTGAGGAGGTGCAAATGGCAGGGAGGCGCAGGCAGGAGCAACAGAGGAGGTGGAGATGGGAGCAACAGAGGAGGTGGAGATGGGAGCAACAGAGGAGGTGGAGATGGGAGCAACAGAGGAGGTGAGATGGAGTAAATGTACAGACAGGAGCGGCTGAGGAGGAGGAGCAGCCAGGAGCTCAGGGGGTCAGTGGTGACCAGGGTCAGGCTGCTGGTGAGCCAGCTCCCTGATCGGCCAGCTGAGATGCTGAGTGTTGATGAGGGAGGGGAGGAGGTGATGGAGTCTGACTCTGACTCCGACTGTGGGTCTGTAGCGGACTCCCAGTCCCTTACTGGGGACCTGTACACCCTGGAAGACGTCACCAGCTTCCTGGATGAAAACCTTCGGCCAGTCTGTGGAAAGCAGCTGATTTTTTCCCAGACCCTGAAAAGTTTTTGAAAAGTGCATTGAGGTTTGCAGAGGGCTGTGGGAGTCGACCTCCTCGATGAAAGAAAAAGATTCCGTCCTGAAGAAACACATGACAGCAACAAGAAAGATGCTGAAGCAGAAGGAAGGAAAAAAGCTAAGACATGTTAAAGCTCCAAACAAGTTGCTGAGGTTAATGACGAGAATGAATGTGGTGCATAACTTCTCTTTTCTTTGCTGCTCCTTCTGCTGCTTCACCTCTCCAAGCCTCCATGAACAAGCTCAGGGTGGCCTCACTTAACATCAATGGTGGCAGGGATCCACAGAAGAGGGCTCTGGTTGCAGACATGGTTGCTCAGAAGAAGCTAGACATCCTTCTCCTCCAGGAGACACACAGTGATGGAGACAATGAGTAGACTGGGGTCTGTGGTGGAGAGGCCTGTCTAGGTTGTCCCATGGCACCAACCTGTCTGCAGGTGTGGCCACTCTGTTCTCTCCCAGGCTGGACGTTAGAGTCACCTCCACCACAGAGATCGCTGCAGGCAGAGCTTTAGCTGTCAGAGCTGAGGTTCAGGGCTTCGTCTTCTGTCTAATAAACATCTATGCTCCCAGTCAGGGCTCAGACAGACTGGACCTGTTCCAGAAGGTCTCCTCGTTTGTGGAGCGGTGTGGTCAGGACGAGTGTGTAGTCATGGGGGGGGGACTGGAACTGCACCACAGACGTCACACTGGACAGGATTGGACAGGAGCCTCATCTCCAGTCAGCTGCTGTGCTGTCTAGGCTGGGAGCAGAGCTGGGGATGGTAGATGTTTGGAGGGTGAAGCATCCCACCAGCAGGCAGTACACATGGGTGAAGGTGGTGGATGGGATCATTAGTGCCGCTAGGCTGGACAGGTTCTACCTGTCCCAGGGTTTTAGCAATAGGTTAGTTAACAGTCACATTTATCCGGTTGGGTTCACTGATCATCACTTGGCCACTTTTGATTTTCTTATTTCACAAACACACAAATGCAGCTCATACTGGCACTTTAACGTGAAGCTGCTCCAGGACACTGAGTTTAGTCGTAGGTTCGAGGCCTTCTGGGGAACCTGGAGAGGGAGGAAGGGGGACTTTGAGTGTCTTGGTCAGTGGTGGGAGGTGGGTAAAGCACACATCAGAGCCTTCTGTCAGCAATACAGTAGTCACACAACAACACGGGTAAAACACACCATAGAACACTTGGAGAGGGAGATCAGGGATCTGGAGGGTAGTTTCAGCACACACACCAGCACAGAGGGACACACACTGAGGCAGAAGAGGCAGGAACTCAGCTCCTTTTTACAGGAGAAAGAGTGAAGGGGGCCCTTGGTGAGGTCAAGGTTCACCAGCATCAAGGAGATGGACGCTCCCACCTCCTTCTTTTTCAATCTGGAGAGGTCTGTTTCACGCGCCCAAACAGATGCTCTGCCTCCGCCTGCCTGATGGAACGATGACAGCTGACCAGGGTGAGATGAGGAGACACGCTGTGGACTTCTACGGCACCCTCTACAGGGCAGAGGACTGCAGCAGGGAGGATGAGCTCCTGCAGGGTCTTCCTCGGCTGAGCCAGAGGGACCGGTCCACCCTGGACGCTGACATCACATTGGATGAACTTACTGCTGCCGGTGGGACAGATGGCTTCTGGTCGAGCTCCAGGACTGGATGGTTTGCCCGCAGGACTTCTATAAACATTTCTGGAGGTGTCTGGGGTGCTGACCTGTGGGAGGTGCTGCAGGAGTGCACTCACACAGGTCGATTACCGACATCCTGTCAGACCGCGGTCCTCTCTCTAATCCCGAAGAAGGGGGACCTGGCTTTATTAAAAAACTGGAGACCTGTGGCGTTGCTCTGCACGGACTATAAACTTCTTTCAAAGGTGCTCGCCAACAGGCTCAAGAACCACCTCGATTTGCTCGTCCACAGAGACCAGTCGTATTGTGTCCCGGACAGGTCAATTATGGACAAACCTTTTTTTAATGAGAGATTTGTTTCATTCACCTTTGTAAACTGTACGACATTGATGTCGGGGGTGATTTCTTTAGACCAGGAGAAGGCGTTCGACAGGGTCGATCACAAGTTTTCTGTTTTCCACATTAAGGGCTTTTGGTTTTGGGGATGTTTTTTTTGTCACTCTTGTCTCTGCTGTACAGGGATGCTTGTTGTTTGGTGAAGGTTGGTGGGGGGCTGAGCTGTCCAGTGAGCGTCCAACGGGGAATAAGACAGGGATGCCCTATTTCTGGACAGTTGTACTCATTGGCCATCGAACCTCTTCTAAACAACCTAAGAACTAGGCTGTCGGGACTTTTGTTACCTGGTCTTCCTGAGCGTCCCCAGCTGGTGGTATCAGCATATGCCCGATGACATCAATGTTTTTGTTAGGGATCAGGGTGATGTGGACAACCTGATTGATAGTTTAGACCACTACCAAGAAGCCTCATCTGCTAAGGTAAACTGGGAGAAGAGCGAAGCTCTGCAGGTTGGCCCTTGGGCAGGTAGGGACAGACCAAGACTACCAGGAAACCTCAGCTGGGGTAGACAGGGCCTAAAAGTCTTAGGTGTGTTTCCTTGGACAGAAACCTTTGAGAATAAGACTGGGAGGGTGCTGTGGAGCAGGTGCGCACCAGACTGTCCAAGTGGAAATGGCTGCTACCTCAGCTTTCCTACAGGGGGAGAGTCCTGATTGCCAATAATTTGGTCGCCTCGACTCTTTGGCACAGGCTGACGGTCTTACCGTCACCGGCTGGCCTAGTCGAAAGAGTTCAAAAGTTGATTGTGGACTTTTTCTGGTCGGGCCAGCACTGGCTGAGGTCTGCAGTGCTGTACCTGCCAGTACAGGAGGGAGGACAGGGATTGGTGGACATTGCATCTCGTGTCACAGCTTTCAGACTGCAGGCGGCACAAAGATTGTTGTACAGTTTTGGTGTGCCGTGGACAGATATGGCCTGTCTGTTGTTAAGGAAGGCTGGGCGACTGGGTACGACAAACACCTGTTCCTGCTTCAGCCCCAGTCCATGGACCTGACTGGTCTTACACCCTTCTACCAGTCAGTGTTGAAGGCATGGCAGGTTCTATCGTTTAAGCACAAAGCTGTGACAATACCAGGGATGTGGATCTTTGAAGAGCCCCTTTTTGGAAACAGCATCATCACCTCTCGGGTCCTGTCCTCCGCCACCCTGAGGTCCAGACTGAGGGATGCTGGAGTAGTGAAGCTGGGTCACTTGCTGAAGACCTCTGTCCTCAATCTCTCTGACCGGCTCAACATGAGGTCCAGCAGGCTGCTTGCTCCAGCTTGTAAGAGAGGTCTGTGCTTCCCTGCCAGAGGCCCTCAGAGTCTTTGTGTTGGATCCGTCTGTGTCTGAACTGTGGGACGACAAGTGTGAGTATGTCTTTCCCTCCTTGGCTGTCTGTCCAGCTGTTGGGCAGTGGCAGCCCGAAGAAGACGACCTGCTGTCCCTGAAGTCTTCGGTATCAGTGGATTTTGAAGGTGTCGGGAGGAAGGATCTCTACATCTTAGCTGTGAAGGTCAGAAACTTGCGCCCCCTGGAAGGGCTGAAGGCGTCAGGGTGGACTAGTTTTTTTGGCGCAGGCTCTTCCCCGGGGGGTTGTTGGCGGTCCCTGTACAAGCCTCCTGTTGATAAACGGACAGGAGACCTCCAGTGGAGGATTGTGCATTGGGGCCATAGCTACCAACAGGTATCTGGTGCACCTTGACCCCAGCACAGGGGATGGCTGCCCTTTCTGTTCCCAGTCAGAAACCATCCACCACCTCTTTGTCCAGTGTCCCAGACTGGTGGGGCTGTTTGGACAGCTACAGAGGTGGTTTCTTGGGTTAGGTGAGGGCTTTTCTTTCAGGACGTTTATCTTTGGTCCACACTACCGTGCAAGGAGGAAGGCTGTACACCAGTTGGTCAATGTCCTCTCGGGGACGGCTAAGTTGGCCATATGGAAGACCAGGAAGAACAGGGTGAGAGGTCAGGGGTCAGAGGACGTGGTGACCATGATGACTGGACTGCTGGCCGCTCGGCTCAGGGTGGAATTTAATTTTTATAAACTGACCGGCCAAATTGGCACATTCGAAGACATCTGGGGCGTGAGAGATGTCCTGAGTTCAGTTAGGGAGAACTGCTTGATTTTGAATTTTTGAAGGTCTCCAATCTCTCACTCTGACTTGTGTAAATGCAAATGTGAATAATGTAAATGTGAATAATACATGTAAATAAAGGTGTTGTCAAATCTCTCTCTCTCTCTCTCTCTCTCTCTCTCTCTCTCTCTCTCTCTCTCTCTCTCTCTCTCTCTCTCTCTTTGTGTGTGTGTGTAGGCGCGCTCAGAGAGGAGTGCTCAGTATGGATTTCCATTTCTTCCGTTGGACAGGACGCTGGGTCCATGCCCCACACGGAGCCAGATGGGTTTATTTTGGGGGTGGAAGCAGAACACCTGAGAAGATGATGCCAGAGAAATGCCAGCTGAACTGGGCGACACGTGTCGGTGTTGGACTCAATCACAACGGTGCTTGAGCTGATTTAGAGGACACACGGCTACAAGACCAGCGTGCCACAAGGCTTTGATATTGATGCCTCTGTCGGCTGCGCACGTTCACGTGGTTTGACTTGATTTTTTGGGCTTTTTGCATGTGCAGTTGCTTGGAAACCCAGAATTTCACCACATGTCTCGATCTCCAACACACCTACACACTTTACCACACTTTGATGACGAATGTTTTCAGAAGACACCACCGTAGTGGGTCTCATGCTGGACAATGATGAGACACAGAGAGCAAATCCAACACTTCACAATCATGTTCTGGACGCCAGCGAGACCAAGAGGGTCTGCAGGAGGTCCAGGAGGACTCTCCCCTGTGCTCCTGATGAACCTCAACGAGCTCAAGAAGAAGGCCCGTTTTTCCCTCTGGAAACATTAAAACCAGGAGCACCAGACTGAGAAACAGCTCCTTCCCCAGAGCTGTTCCATCCATCTCCCCCATGCACACCCAGTTACATAATGTGCAATAAAAGTCTGAGCCGTGCGCTGGACTGCTTTTTATCGCCCATTTTCAGGGGTCCTTATCGTACTTGCTGGCAGGATCTCATTCTTTATATTTCTTTGTACATTTGGGTCCTTTATTTTATATCATTTTTATTTTGCACATTTTCCCTGTAGATATTGTTTTAATTTTTATACTTAGAGCTGGGAGTCACCAATCTAGATTTATTCATGTGGAAACACAATGACACCAGGGGGCATCAGCCCACCAGCTGATAGATTTTGTGTGTTTTTGCTAATTTAGCTGTGGTTCTCCACGTTTCCGTCCCTCTCTGGCGTTCTGTGGTGTTCCCTCCATCCCTCCTCTGACTCTTCTGATTGCGGTGGCCTGTTTTTCCTCCCCGGGGCCTCGTCACCCCTCCTCCCTTAAGCGTTCTGGTCACTGTGTGGCTGTGTGATGTCAGTGCTGGTGCTCTGGTTGCCCTCATGTATACGTTCTTGTGTGTGGTTTTGCTCGTATTTTGTCCTGTAGTGTAGTTTCCTGCAGGGATTCGCTCCTTGATCCTACAGCCGTATTCTTTTATTAAGCTTTATGGCTCTTTTCAGCTCTAATTAAACTACAGGCTCTGAATTTTAATTGGTGTAATAAAATTGTGGAGCACCACGATACATCATTAAACATTTATCAATCCGACCACAGAATAGTGAACCAATGATGATGAGCAAATCAATGATCTACATGGCTCCATTAACACCTGTTCCACTGTTACAGTGTTACATTCAGGAACACCTCCACCTTCCTGAAACGGACCCGTCGCCCCAAAGAACCCAAACGCCGTCGCTGTGAGGACACTGTGGGAATAAGACGGAGGAAAAGCTCAAGAATGGGCGCTTGCAAACGTTTGCACCATTACAATCATGCTTCAAGTCTGTCAGCGGGATGCTTCTTTCGCCTCTCCTCCGTCCTGCTGCGCCACAAACGGGCCAAGAAAGAGCTTTGTCATGCTCACCGATCCATCAGAGTGATCTTTTGGTTGCTTACCATCGATTTCGAATAAGGACAAGGTTAAACATTCTAATTAATGAGCAATAAATTATGTTTAGAAATGCTTCAGTTAAGTCAAAAAATCACCAATTTGCATGTTACAATTGTTTTAAAATCTAAATTATTATGTATATACATGTCATTTAGGTTATACTGTTATAATACTGTATAATACAGGCTAATAACACTCATCAAATATACTAACAACGAGCATGATGAGGTAAATGACACGGACTGCATGCCCATCCAGCCTCTGCCCGTTTGTTTGTCCTGTTGCTGTAGCAACAATCTTGGGGTCGCTCTGTGTTTTCGTGATAATGTGCTAATGTCGCCACTCTTGAATTAGTTCAGTGTGTCAACGATCACTGCTGTTATTTCCAATCCCGGGCCCCCATCTTCATCCCCAACAGAGGGTGTGAAACCACGCTGGGGATGTGAGTGTGTGTGCATTTATGAGACGCCTTTGATCAGCCTGTGGTGTGTGACATCCATACTCTGTCACACCATGTGACCTGCTGCCTGTGACCAGCACGTTAGCGCAGGAGGACGCGCTCCTCCGGTCCCAGGGGACCTTTCAATGAGCACTGCACATGCTTTCCCCAGACTTGTGTGATAACACTGACTGACAGTTCATGTGCTGCGAAGATAACTGTGAAAAAACATTCTGTAGCCAACACGGTTGTGAATATTTCCTAATCGTGACGGCAGTTTACAAAATTCCTGTGATATTGGAGGCTAGTCCTGCGTGGTGCCAGTGTAGGCAGCAGCTTTATTATTGCAAACGCAAATTAAAAGTACATGTGTTCAATAAATGCTGCTGACAATAAGCAGCGATAATTATTGTTGGGAGTCGTCATGGTGTTCCAGCGCCTTCCTTTGATGGAGGACTGGGGCTGAGCTGTTTGTGGCCGGCCGGCCAACTCTAAATTTCCTGCACATTTGATTGATTCTGACCTTAGAAAAGAGTACAACTGTGAAGGAAATGTCCATCTGGAGGCAGGACCCTCCTTCCAGGAGACTGGAAAACAACCATGTGTAGACGTAAATGTACAAAAAGGCCAACAAAAGTGCTGGAAAATCCAGGGACGAGGAAAAAACTCAAAACAGTAGCAAAGGATGAGCCTATTGAGGGTGACAGAAAGGATCCTGCAGCATCTTCATTTGTAAGTCATTTCTGGGGGAACCTTGGATAATACCTGATAACTAGAAGCTTTCCCAGGTCTACAATTACTGGCTGATGTAGAAAATCTCTTTTCAATGCCATCATACAACATACAGTTGAATAGATCTATTGTATGTCCTGTACAGGATATGATATCTGATTACACTTTGCTTTGTGGCAAAAAAAATTAATTAAGGATCTTAAAACACTCATTTGTACTGTGTTAAACTGTTATTTCTTTCATTGTTATGGAACGTATTAAGCTCTCTCTAGTGCCTCCTGTGGTAAAGTGAAACGTTTGTATGCTAGTCCATTATTTAAGTGCAACTTGCTGTTCCAAGTAGCATATTTACCATTAACGTAATGGTTTATTTATGAGCAATATTGTTCAAATAAAACAACGTTCTCACAAATGTGTAAAGTCCGCCCCCACCTGGTTAAAGTGAGTAAAGCAGCAACATCATTGAACGATGATGTTGTGGGTCACACATTTAGATGCTCCAGGGACCTGTAGGTTAAAAAGCGTGTATACATTTGATCAAAAACAAATAATATTGATAAAGTGAAAGTGGGGCACCAGTGGGGCACCAGTGGGGCACCAGTGGGTCACCAGTGGGGCACCAGTGGGGCACCAGTGGGTCACCAGTGGGGCACCAGTGGGGCACCAGTGGGGCACCAGTCCACAAACTGGATTCTGCTTTGTCATCAGTGTCATTATGAATTGCTAAATCAGATTTATTGAATTTTGAATATTAGCTAGACTTGTGCATTAATAACATTTATCTAATATTTGTGCAAAAGGAATTACGGTCTGTGGAGAATTGGCAGAGCTCATTTTTGTTTTATGATGCGCATCTGCTGCAGAGATATTAACCTTAATTATGCTTGACGTTAGCGTCCCTGAAACCATCTGCAGCGTTGAGCAGAACATAACCCTCAACCCAAATGGTTGACGCCATGTCAAGAAGCCCAGAGTGATACCTAATATTTTTTGGTTTTTAATAAGTTTCGGTTTCGTGCCAACCACCTTAATCAGCACAGACACGGAGCACAACTAAGCAGAACGGCTGTCAGGGTCTTTTTAGTTGAAAACATTAATTAAATTTTTTTATTAAACAAAAGAAGATTAAATGACTGATGACTGAGATGCTGATGGTGATCTCACCAGTGACGGGCTAAGAGAGAGATGGGAAAAAATTATTAAAGGCAAAAAAAGGCTTAAAAGAAGAGAAGGAATACTTTGTTATGTGTCCTTCAGGCTCAGCCCTCCTGACACCCCCACACAAGACGGAACCACAGCTTAGAACTGAACTCGCTAACATTTCTGCTATTGCTGAGACAAGCGCCATTGTAACTGTTTCTTATAAGTTTTGCCTACGAGAAGTGATTTGGCACCTGAGGAAGATTCTTTGAGTGCACATCAAGGTTTCTCTTTATGTTTTCCTCAACGTGTTTCAATAGTAAAGACAAAAACAAGGCCAAGCACAGGAGAGGCGGATGCTGAAGTGACAAAGAAGTGAATGAAGAACCCGATCTGGGCATAAGAGCTCCACTATTGACCACTGAGCCACGTCAAATCACATGCGAGGATGCATCTGTTGCAGTTCTTGTTGTTGCAGGTTATTGATCACCATTTAAATAATTCACGTGCACGTGAATTAATAATAGAAAAATGCCAATTTGAAGCATGGGCAGGCTCAGCGTGGGCCTCTGATCTGCTTCCTTGTGTACATGCATCCTCAGCCTTCCTCAGGTTAAATGACCTGATCAAAGATCAGATGAACGCTGTTTTCTGCCCTCGGCGATTGTGAAACAGATCCCGACGCCCGCTACAGACAGTCCAAAGACCAAACACGCAAAGCACTGAACTGATCTGAAACAGTCAACAGTCATAAAACTATTTTTATGACAGTTTTTTTGTCTTTACATTCCTGTGCATTTGCGTAGGCCTAACATTTAATTTCTATAGTTGGTCCTAGATGAGAAGACAGCTATGATGCAGAAAAGCCAGTTATTAATGGGAATAGATTTACAGCCTCTTCACTCCACTAAACGGAAGCAGCAGCTTCAGCTGACCTGGATCTCTCCAAGGCCTGAATCTAATTATTGCACCTCTTTTCCTGCAGTTGTGGACTCCTGATATATTTCCTTTTCAGTTCCGTTAAGACAGTTGCTTCTTTAATTCTTCACCCTCATGCTCCAGATCAAAAGTCTAGGTTTACTTTATGTTAGTTACCTATATATATATACACGGTATATATCATTTTTAAACTTTAGTTGGCATTATATTGGCTTAAAGCTTTGTGACAAACAGCGCCCTCTGCTGGGAATATAGCTGAATAGCTTTTTAGTGGAATCTCTTTAGAAATCTAACTGTTTCATATCATGCTCTTATAGATAAATAACATGTTGTTGAATAGTTAAAGTGCTTAAGTCTTTTCTCCGTTCCAGGCTTGCCCTGCTCAGCCAACAGTGTCAAAACTTCTGCTGCCGTGAGAGTCTTGTCTTGTGAGCAACAATATTCAATTAAAATTAATCTCTGACACAGGAAAGTAGATGGTAATGTAATAACATGATGTATATATATGTTGATCTTAATTTAATGTCCTAAACACAGAGGCATTGATCCTCTGCCACCTTCTGACTAAATTGAATATGCAATAAATACAAGATATTTAACATTCAAACTAATAAACCCTACTGTTTTTGCAAATATTCGCTTATTTTGAATTTGATTCCCAAAACACATTCTAAGAAAAGTCGAGACGGGGCAACAAAAGTTGAGGAATGCTCAAAAAAAAAGAGACCGTTTGGAAAATTCTACAGGTAAACAAGCTAATTGGAAACAGGTGAGTGTCATAACTCCCTAATGGCCTCAGTCATTCACAAGCGAGGATGGCGCGAGCTTTCCTCTTGTTTTATTAAATCAGGAGCAAAAGGGGGAAAGGGACCATCCGATTGTTATCAGCACAAAGTTCAAAAGCCGGCAGCTGTGATGGTATCGGGCTCTATTAGTGGCATGGGGAACATCTGTGAAGGCACCATTAATGGGAGCGGGTTTTGCAGCTGCCAGACAAATTAATGTCTTTTTCGGGGACGGGCCTGCCTCTTTCAGCAAGTCAATGCCAAGACATATTTTGCACGTGTTCTGGTTTCATAGTGAACGAGTGCAGCTACTGGACCGGCCTGCCTGCAGTCCAGACCTGTCTCCCACTGAAAATGTGCAGTGCAATAAGGAACACAAATATGGAGATCCTGGACTATACAGGAACTCAAGTTCTACATCGAGGTAACAGTGAGAACTTTGGCTTGAAAAAAAAAAGTTTATTCTTTGGGTTATTCTTTTTTTATTCAAAATTGGACAACTTAATTTTCTGAGCTTACATTATAAAGTATTTATTGTGCCATTAAAGGTCCCATAGCATCAAAAACAAGTTTTATTTCTGGCTTTCGGAGTTCGACCCTCCAGCTTGTTCAGATTCTTCTCCCGTCGTGACGCAATGACGGAACTAATTTGCATAGGCCGCCTCTCTCCCCAGAGATCCAATCAGTGTAAAGATTTCACAGGACCACGCCCCCAACATCCACCGTGCCCCGCCTCTATCCTCCTCAGCATCTAAAGCTGCAGACAATGAAATGAGCCACAAAAAAAAAAAAGTATATAAAGTATATTAATGTGTCATCATAATTTGTTGATTAACACTAGACAAGGTCATTGATGCTCTTTAATGATGGAGGAATGCATCGATGTGCTTTTACAGAAAATGGCGCAGAGCTGGTAAAACGTTCCCGGAGGTCCAACATATTCTAATGAGAAGTGTGTGCGGTGAGAAAACTGAAATAGGAATATTCAATGTGTGACATTTAGGAGCATGTGCGGTGATAATGCTGATAAAACACACAGAGTCGCGGCCATGAAGAAGAGTATGACGCTCAGGGGCCATGAGGCACAGTGGCTTTGATGATGAACACCAGGTTATAATCTTAACGGACAATTAGGTGTGTGTGTGTGTGTGTGTGTGTGTGTGAGTGAGAGATTACGGTCACTCCAGAGATGAAATATTTGGTTTCCCAGGATACACCTGAGTGAAGCCACCAAGGCCACCGGAAGTTAAGCAACCGAAGGACTCTATCGCCCCCTAGTGATGAAAATACGTTAATGTGCCCGGAAAACCATCTCAGACCTTTATGGTGCGCTGTCTTGGCTGGCTCTCCCCCGAAAAAGAGATCTTATATCAAACGACTTCACAGAGAAATAAAGAATTAATAAAATAACATTTACAATATATATAACAAAATCTGTGTTACAGGGTACAGGATATCTATATATTATCTATATACATACAATTCGACACTCTCTTGCAGGTCAGTGTGTGAGAGTGGGCCCGCCTTGTTTGGTTTGCTCATTAGTTCATATTTTTATCCAGGACATTTGCTTTATTCCATCCATATTTCATAAGTGTGTCTGCGTGTGTATGTGTGTGTGTGTGTGTGTGTGCGATAGAGAAAAAGAGAGGGGTAGATGAGCCACTTCACAGTTGGGTAACGAATGTTCAAAGGGACTTATTAACACAGAGATCCTCTCGGTGTCTGACGATAACCCCCCATCTGATGGAGCCTGCAACCCTGTCCGGAGGCAGACCTAAATAAAAAGTGCATTGCATGCGAGGAGTCGCCTGGAAATAATTTCTGGCCGCTGATAGGCTGTTGGGCCACACCAGCCCCACTTGGTTATGGATTGGCCGGCTGCTCTTTTTCTCCAACCTCTCATTGGTTTTGCCACCATAGGTTTCCGAACGTCTTGCGCCCGTACGCGTTTCGAATGAATATTGTATGCGGGCTCTGGATTTAGATGCTGATCGGTGGAGTCGCCGCGTCGCTGACTTTGCTGCGCGTTCCTGCGTGAGCGCAGCAGATGATGGAATTTCCCGCAGGCGCAGCAGCCGCTCAGCCTCGGAACATCAGATAAGGAATAGAAGGCTGGGAAATTAGGGCCGACAAAAATGTTCTGCACGAAGCTGATGGAGCTGAAGATATCAGGAGAGTGTCCGTTCACCAGCAGCGCCAAAACTAATCAGCTCGAACACTCCGAGCAGCTTTCAAAGGACGTCGCGCATTTGCCAACTTCCAAGGATGTGCGTCGAAATACAGGTGAGAATGCGCCTCACCAGAAGTCAAGCCGAGCCAAAGTTAACCTGCATACCCTCGGGGAGAGCATCCGAAAACTGGCATGTCCCGAGGTGCGTAAAAATACACATCACAGGCGCGGTTTCCCCGAAACTATACGAATTTGTGTTGTCTGTAATTGTACTGGGCAAATATTTGAGCGCCTTGCCAAACATTGACCTTTAAACTCAACACTCTCACACAGTTTGAACGGCTGCACACTGCCCTCCGACGAATGATGAGACTATCAGATCCCAGCAGGGAGCCTGCGAGGTAAAAAAAAAAAAAAAAAAAAAAAGTGCCCGTTTTGAACACAGCAGTCGCCAGGATGTCAAAAGGAAACATGTTTGTAGTTCGATGCTTCGCTGCTGCTGCTGCAGTACCTTTATGCATTGGTTTCACAGCCTGGTTCTGAAGCTTTATCAGGCCTGGAAAACAGGCTACGTGCAAATCTTTCTATTGATACATGGTAGACCGTGGGTGCTATGGATACCCAGACAGAGACAGATATCCTTCGAGTCTGTCAAAAATCACCTGATCAGCAGACATCCGAATCTGAGGCTACAAAGGCGTGTGAAGTTGCTTTTTAGAGTAATCTGCAGGAAAGAAATATATATTGTGTTTTGCATTTTAATCATATATGAAAATATCCTGCATAGACAGAAAAAAAATGATTGATTTTGGATGAATTGCTAGGAAAGAGCTACTTTATTGTGTGTCTCACTGTTGATCCGCTGAGCAGACTGAATGCATGTGGCGTTGATATGTGTTGTCTATCCAGTCCATTCGTTTGCTGTACAGAATACCAGCGCTGCAGCGACGATCCGGAGCATTTTGTGAAATGATGAGCATGTTCTCCTCCAGGAAAGGTAGGCCACGATCACGTCTGACGCTCGGCTTGGAAAATGAGTCCATTTTGAGAGCTGCCCCTTCATGTATCCGACAGCTATCCAGATGGATACTCTGAGAGTAGCGCTTGGCGAGGAGCTTTTCAACATGTGCTATGAAGAGGACAGGCACATTTGAGGGTGGTTGGGGGGAGCCCTGCACGACTTCCTCAACAGCTTCAATGTCTTGTTGAAACAGAGCAGCAACGCTGCATTACCAGGACAGAGAGGATTGTGTAAACGACCTTCGGTGCTGTGCTTAGACAAGGATTTGGGTCTGCTTACTGTCTATTTCTTCAATCCCCACCCGACCACTGAGCTCTTTTTCCCCGGAGTCATCAAAGCTGCTGCCCGTCTGCTCTATCAACACCACTGTGGATGTTCTGATGGACCCTCCTGCCACTAAAGATAGCATCCTGCAGTCCAGCCCGCAGCCCAGTCTTCTGTACACAGTTGTAGTTAAGATGCTAAAAGTCTGAGCCCCAGTCCACTACGAGCCACCTCAGCGGGGACGCTTCCTACCTCTCTGTTCTCCACCATCTTCCCTTTCCATCTGATCCTGGACCAGGACTTGGTTCTGGTGCAAGTAGGACACGGGCTGAGGAAGAAGACTCACCAGGAAAGATGGACTGCGACGACCAGCCACCTTCCAAGAACACTTCTCCATTCTTTTCTCCCCTAATCAGATGTACCTTCCAAGGTATTCTAAACCATGCTGAACACTCAGTTCACCATTCGATCAAGCGTGGAGTCTCCACCGCAGATAACACGGTATGTGAATTAATGGGTGGCTGGCAAGTGATTCACGAGTAGGAAATACACAAGTATGCAATCAATCAAGACAGGAAGAGGGGAAAAATAAACTTTTGTCTTATCAGACCTTGACCTGTTCAGATAAACTGAGCCACTCAAGGTGCTCATTTAATGATATCACCACCTTAAAAAACACAAAGAAATGTTATCAGAGAGAACCTATGATGGAAATGTTTACATTATTCTTGCACTTGTGACATCGACAAAAGTTTCAGGGAACACAGTGTCCTGGTGGTGATTTGAGTCGTAGGTGCCTAATGATGAAAAGAATGCCTAAAAATGCTACAGATGCACAGGCTGGTCTGCCCACCTCCCAAAACATTCCATGATGGTGTCACGGAGAGCGAGCGGAGCGAGAGTCCGTCCTCTGGGAACCACAGCTGCGTTCTCAACTTCACAGGGGGAGTTTGGACAAGTTTGTCCACTGTCCTGCTGTGATGCATAAATACTCTTGTGGTTTCCGGACAGCTGCCAAAACAGCACATTTACTTTTCTTGCTCAATTTACATTTTGAGGATGTTTGTGTAGAAATAGCACATATGCTGATGCGTTATTTGTTTGTGTTTGACTGTGGGAAAGTTGGACTGACAGTGAAAATAATATGCAGCACAGGATAGAACTTTAATCCCAGTTATTACTCTTAAAAATGAGGACAGGCTGTTTTATGTGGATAACGATGTATGTTTCCCACTAATATCACAACCAAACGGCCTCATCTTGTTTTTCAGCTCATGGACCTTAAAGGTCAGATGATTTATGTCCCAGAGTCCGACGCCATTTTGTTTTTGGGCTCGCCGTGTGTAGACAAGCTGGAGGAGCTGACGGGTCGTGGCCTGTACCTGTCAGACATCCCCATTCATAACGCGCTGCGCGACGTGTCCTGGTGGGCGAACAGGCCAAGGCCCAGGACGGGCTGAAGAAGCGGCTGGGGAAGGCCAAAGCAGCCTTGGAACATGCCCATCAAGCACTGGAGGAGGAGAAGAAGAAGACCGTAGACCTCCTCTTCACCATCTTTCCCGGCACCGTTGCGCAGCAGCTGTGGCAGGGCCAGACGGTCCAGGGCCAAGAAGTTTGAGAGGGTCACAATGCTCTTCTCTGACATCGTGGGTTTCACGGCGGTTTGCTCTCACTGCACCCCGATGCAAGTGATCACCATGCTGAACGAGCTGTACACCAAGTTTGACCACCACTGTGGAGAGCTGGACGTGTATAAGGTGGGTGGGCCGTTCAGGGGAGCAGACCGCTCCGCAATTATCGTCACCAAATCACTGTGACGGTGAATTTTAAAAATCCTGGGCAGATCTCCCAAGTACCTCACGCTCAGACTGGATGATCTGCCATCATTTTTATGCTAAGATGATGAGCACAGCTTTAGAGTATCCCTGAGATCTTTAAAAAAAAGAGTTAATCAGGTACTAAATTCAGGGCGTGTCAAAATTTTAAGAAAGCTTAAGAAAGTAAGCCGCTGTTGTAGCTCATCCAGATACTGGTGTCTGCCAGAGGCTGCCAATCTGCGGGGGGGTTGGATAATGTAATCAAAGTGTCACGAAAGCCTAACAGAGAGCGGCCGGCTTTGACAGATATCTCGTAAAACGCGAGCAAGTCGGAGGTTCCTTCAGGACCCTGTTTTCCACTCCACTTGTTTAAGCCTAAAAATAGCTTCCAAAATTGTTTCTGCCACGTTGCTGTTGATCGCAGTCCAGTGCAGAGATACACGCGTTAAAGAAAGAAAGAAAGAAAAAACCAAACGCGTTTGGACTTTGGTACGATGAGGGATCGAGTCCTGGGCGACTGCAGCCAAGTCTGCTGCTTGCTACACTTGACACTGTTGTTTTACCCATTCATATTTTTGATTTAGCCCGCGGTGTAAGGCCAAGACGGGCCTCTTCTGCCTCATTAATGGCTCCGCTGTGTCCAGGTGGAGACCATCGGTGATGCGTATTGCGTAGCCGGCGGCTTACACAAGGAGAGCGAGACTCACGCTGTCCAAGTAGCACTCATGGCCTTAAAGATGATGGAGCTTTCGAACGTGTTATGACTCCAGCTGGAGAACCAATACAGTGAGGGTCAAGTATTGCTCAGTCCTCATACTCATCATTCAGCTTGATGACGCAACACATGTCACTTGTTATATGAGGCCCTTTGAGTTGCCATTTTAGAGAGGAAGCATCCAAATTTTAAAAAAGATTGGTTCTGCACCGGAAGATGAAAATTCTTGCCCCCGTACATAGATGTGCCTTTGATGTCTTTAATGGTATTCACAGTTATAGAACCCATGCTGCTGTCATGCGAACGCTAATTAATATGCCATTCTAATATACTGTTAGTTGTAAAACTACTGTTTCACCATTGTAATGTTTGTAGTTATGAAGTTGCCTCCCCAGAACTGATTTAATAGCTCACCCTAAATGTCCCTGTAAAGCTGTGTTTAGTAGAGTAGTTAAAACAGACCAGGGTCTCTTCCATTCCATTCCTAAACACGCTGGCTGCAGCCAGTGCACGATCTTAACCATAGGAGGAGGTCTCGCACCAGCACTCACGGCTCTTTTAAATAAGAATAATCATATGTTTGTTAGCCATACCTTTCAGCCCTGCAAGATAGATTTAGGACTCAATTTATTGTAGCTTGTTTGAGCTTTCTCAAGATCGATGGTCAATAAGGACGAAAATGCAACATTATTTGAATCAATTTTCCATCTAAGTCAGCCATGTTATGCCGATCTTTATTTGGATTTATGGTCGTGTTGCGGCACTAACCATCGCTCATTCTTTGTTGCACTTACCGCAGATGCGTATTGGTCTCCATACTGGTTCAGTGCTGGCTGGTGTGGTGGGGGTGAAGATGCCTCGCTACTGCCTTTTTGGGAACAACGTCACATTAGCAAACAAGTTTGAATCCTGCAGCCAACCGGGAAAAATCAACATCAGCCCCACAACCCACAGGTGAGGCCATGTTGTGCGTTCAGCTTGCAAACGACTCCTCTATCGACTTGCTGCAAGCCGCGTATGATTCCCAGAGCGACAAGAAACTCTCCCTAACAGGAAGCGCGACGTTAAACGGAGCGCTGCGTTTCCTCTGGTGTCAAATAATTTGCCACATGCTTTCTGGATTAATGTTTTATTTGTGTGCTCTTTGTCCCAGATTGCTGGAGGATCATCCAGAGTTTGTCTTCATTCCCAGGCGCAGACAGGAGCTTCCGGCCAACTTCCCGGAGGACATCCCTGGTGTTTGTTACTTTTTGGAGGCCTCTCCCAGACCTTCAGAAGTCACTCTGAAATGATGTCAAGCTGTCGCCCAAATGGTGCTGACTATAACGGAGCATAAAACGAATCCCACGAGCGCCGCGGAAACCCCTTGTATATTTGACTTTAGGTAGTTTAGATATTAATGACGCTGTCGGTCAAACTCCTCTTTTCCGTCTCAGAGAACAAGTTTGATGTGAGCCACACGTCATGGTGGTGTCAGTAAAACACAAACATCCCCACATCAGCAGTCAGTACTCATTGTGAGGTTACTCGTCAGTGATTACCTGTACGGACACGCGTTATCTGTACATGTCGGACTCACTCACTCACGTCTGTCCTCACCTCAAGTTCGGGCCTGCTGGACCAGCATCAGATCTGGATTGATATCAACGAATCCAAAAGTTATCTGACATTTAGCTGTTTTATGCTCATAGAAACAGATAGCAAAGGTTAAAAAAAGGAGATTTGTAGCAAGAATAAACTCTTTTCCCTTTACACACATTTTATATTTGATGGTCGATCTTCCGAGGTTTTTAACTGTAGTTCTACCTATTTGTAACACTTTTTAAACATAGACTTCCATATTTTAGATGTAAATGCATTCCAAATTTTCCTAATATAAGTAATATATGTCTATATTTTACTTGTATCCACTGTTCACATTTATTACTATGTTTGTTACTTTGGTTATACTGCACTTTCCTAGACAACACAACATGTGATGAATGTCTGCTGCCATTCATTATAATTGTGCTTTATGTAGTCTTCAGATGTAATCAAAGTGCAAGTAAATATTGGCATTAACAAACCGTCTGACTGTGTTGCATTGTTGTAAATTCTGATTTCTGGTAGGATATTGCTGGCCATATCTTAGCCCTTTCTGCTTTCTATCTTCTTTTTTAATTAAATAGTTGTCTGATGGATTACAGAGTAAAGATGAACCTAAATATTGGCTCTAATGGGACGCGATCCCATGCAGATTAGTGGCATATTTCATTCTCTTTTTTTAAAATCTTGAAACACAATTTCTGATGGCTTGGTCATGGCAAATTTAAAAACGCCTTAAAGAATTTTTCATGCCAAAAAGAACCCAAAACCTCTGTTTTTTAATTAATAATAGGCTACAAGCGGTAGCAAATAGCGCAAAACAGGAGCGTATGCATCATTAACGCAATTTTCTGCCCGTGATGATTTCAGGTTCACTGGTGAAGAGATCTGCGTTCCTATTGGTCAGTCATCGATTACGTAAGAACGCAGCAGCTGATATTCTATTGGTCGGGCTCGCTGTCAATTCCGGCTCTGACGGGAAAAGGGGGTGGGTCGTTGAGAGGGGTCCAGCATCTCTACCGAACGATGAATGTTGCCTCAGCTTCTGCGTTTTTTGCTTAAAAATACGGATAAATACGGGCGGCCACCACCATGGTATGTATTTCCACACGTCTGCCGCGTTTGAAACCTTGTAAAATGAACCGTTTTGCAACGCGACATGGCGTATTTTCCTCAAACATTTCCTGTTAGGATTCCGCTAGCGGTTGTACGATTACTGATGTATATTAACAGGTGAGCAGGACATGCATGGACAATATACGATACCCGTGTTTAAAACATGCAATAGCACTGTTTTATGGGCCCTGAGATGCATGAGCAGAAGCAAAGGTGTGCATTAAATGCTCAGAGTCACATTGACTAATTTTGCCCTGTATTTGACAGTATGGATTTGTGAATCACGCCTTGGAGCTGCTGGTTTTGCGGAATTACGGCCCGGAAGTTTGGGAAGACATCAAGTGAGTTTTGGACATAAAGTGGGAAATAAATGCTGCAGTTGGAGAAACGTACGGTGGACAAATTTAGGCTGCAAGTGTTTGTTTTTTATAAATTAAGACATGCAAGTATGGTCAGTAAAATGGACGTAGATTATAATTTCTCCCTGTGAGTTTAGTTTAGTTTTTTTTAAACTCGGACTGTAATTTAACTATAAAAAATTACCACATAATGGAAGAATCGAGACATTTTTGCAATTAAAAGGCTCTGTTTAAATAGAAGTATTTCTTTTAGCTGTCCGACATTTAAAAAAAAAAAGCACATCTGTGCATAAAGAAAAAGGTTGGAACTGTCAAGTATATCAAGTTTTAGAAGTGCTCCGTTGAAGAGCCAGAGAGGAAGGATATTTCAGTACGTATTGGTTGTTAAGTTTGTCAATGATACATTATTTAGCCATTTTTTACATTATAGATATCAATTGTGTGTAAGATTATTGAACAACTGCAGTAAAACACAAGTCATTGGTGTGTATACACCAAAATAATGAAAATAGAATATGAGTTTCACCAGAAATATTTTTTTCCCCCCAGGATACCACGATTTTTATAGTGTGCTGTCGTACAGAAAAGACCTCGGTGTGTGACCAGTTAAAATGCCCGGACCAGCCTGTTATTTAAGACTGCTGAAATGTCCATTTTTTATGTATTTTTCTCATGCGATCTTCTGCGACCTGCACTTGACCTGGTCTAAAACAGAAACGCAGGGGAAGAACGCAGCAGCAGCTGTCTTGTGTAAATGTCCTCCAAGTGATCACTCTTCAGCCACAATAACTCTGTACCATCTCCTTTTGTCACCTGTGAAATGCAACTTGTTCTTATTCCTCGGACGGTTCAGACTGTGAAGAGTAGGAATCATTTAAAAATGCCCTTTCAAGGGTTCTGCCATGTTTTTTCAGCTGTTCTGATCAAATAGCAGCTGCTGGCCAGGTCTCCAAATGAGATCTGTTTTCCTAGCTAAACTCTTCCAATCAGAGCCTCATTAAAAATGTTCAAGCAATTTACTGCAAGTAGGAAAATGTATAAATAGAAGATGACTGTTAGCATGGATATAAGAACTCCGCACCTTTTCTCCTTCGACCTCAGAGGAGAACCAAACATTTCTTCTTTTTTTAATCGGCCCGTGCGATAAGCAACCGGGGAAAGCAGGAGCAGCCTCGGCTGACTGTTTACGTGCGCCGTAACATTTGCAGAAGCTCATGAGAGATGGCTTCACTTTGTTTCCAGGAGGGAGGCTCAGCTGGATATTGAAGGTCAGTTCCTGGTTAGAATCATATATGAAGATGCCAAAACATACGATCTTGTTGCTGCCGCGAGTAAAGTTCTCAGTAAGTACAGTAATAATATTAATTAAGAAAGTGATCTTAGTGATAATGTTGGTTTGCAAGGTTTCTTTATGTTTGAATTTCCTTGGCAGAGATCGACGGGGGACATCCTGCAGCTCTTTGGGAATATGTTTTTTGAATTTTGCCAGGAGTCTGGGTACGACACCATTTTGCGTGTTTTAGGATCAAATGTTCGGGAATTCTTGCAGGTAAAAAAAACCCCCAATATTAAAATCAATAATTTCAGAAAGGACGGGGTGATGTGAAGGATGCTGTTGAGCTGAGATATGTGGGGTTTGTGTGACTTAATGGGGCTTTTCAGAATCTTGACGCTCTGCACGACCACCTGGGCACCATCTACCCTGGGATGAGGGCGCCATCCTTCCGCTGCACGGACGCAGAGAAGGGGAACAGCCTAATTCTTCACTACTACTCGGAGAGAGAAGGCCTGCAGGACATTGTGATTGGCATCATTAAAACCGTCGCCCAGCAAATCCACGGCACAGAGATAGAGATGAAGGTTAGCACTTCCCTCTGCTTCAGGTGGAGAGCCCACACATTCACAAGTGCCTCATCATCATCATCATAATAATAATAATAATAATAATAATAATAATAATAATAATAATAGCGCCACTTTTTTGGTCACAGGAGCTGGAGTTTGCAAACGTTTTAAGGCATTTCTGCTTTTTGTTGAATTTTTTAACTTCAACTGCCTGCTTGAATGCGACATACTTCTAAAAAGCTATGTTTTTTCCAGATACCATCAATTATGGAGGGTTTTCCTCTCATTTGGAAACAATTACCAACCTTCCGAGCATTGTTGTCTAGACTTGGGGATAGCGTCGCAGACTGATGTTGGCACTTTGTGTATTAATATTTGGCTCCCAAATTACAGCCTGTAATCTGCATCCATCTTCCGTCTTAACGACCCTGCCAGCTCCAGTTTTCACTTTGTTTCATTTTTCACCCAAACCTAATCACGCCGTGCACACGGTCCCATAGTATGTTTCAGCAAATGTGCGCGTGTGATGAAAAAACAGAAAATGGCAGATGCTCCAAATGTGATACCCAATGTCTGGAAATACTAGCTACTGTTGCTGTGGCAACCAGGCGCAGAGGCAGGAGCTTGACGCACGCATCCCTTGTGCCCATAAACCCCAATAATGTCATTTAACAGGGTCTTAACTCTGTAGTGCCAGGCCGGTGCACTTTAATGCGTCAATGAAATATGCAAATGTTGCATGGTGGCATTTTTTTTTTTTTTTACAGAAGCTAAAATTCACTTTAAAGAATCTGTACGTCCATCCAAAACCAAACCCACACCTAAGCATCTCTGCTCACGCAGGAGCATCAAGGCTAGCTTTTTAAAACCTGTAACTGCTGCAGATGATTCAACCAAAGAGCAAAGAGTGTGACCACATCAAGTTTCTGATCGAGGAGAAGGACTCGGAGGAAGAGGCGTTCTACGAGGACCTGGATGGCTTCGAGGAGAACGGCACGCAGGAGACTCGGATCAGCCCGTACACCTTCTGCAAGGCTTTCCCCTTCCACCTCATGTTTGACAGAGACCTGATGCTGACACAGTGCGGGAACGCCATTTATCGAGTCCTGCCTCAGGTGTGTGTTTCTGTGTGTGCAAAGTAGCTTTCTGGTGACAAGCCCATCTGATAGAAGGGAGGGAACAATGGATTTTCTAAATGAAATATTAGAACGGGATGTGTTGTGACTGTAATAAGCCTATCCACTTTTCTGCCATAGCTCCAGCCTGGATCCTGCATCCTGCCCTCAGTTTTTTCTTTGGTCCGTCCACACATCGACTTCAGCTTTCACGGCATCCTCTCGCACATCAACACCGTCTTTGTGCTGCGCAGCAAGGTACACGGGCTGTTCTCCACACCCTCCCCGGGAGGCGAAAATCACTGAAATGTGCTCAAGTCTGCAAGATCCAAACAGGGTTTTGATTATACGTGACAGCGTGTGCTCATAGTCTGGATTATTCATATTTATGAGTGGGCGATATTTTTAGCATTTGGGAGGTTTTATCTTAATAAGCATAAAATGGTTTATGGGCAAGGAATTAATCAAAGAAATTTCTGTACGGAGCAAAGAGAAACGCGCAGATTGAGATGAAACGGACGTAAAGTCAGGCGCAGCTTTGGTTGCATATTTGCTCATAAGAGCTTGTGCCTCACTGGAAGAGTCAAAGTAGTCTCAATCCCAGAATTGTCATTTCCGAAAGTGAATTCTGTGATGGCGGATGAGGTTTGTAACACTTTAAAGAAAAAAAAGAAGACAAAACCAGTGCAAATGCAAGACGCGTCCAAATATAAAGCGTGAAGAATTGCCTGAACCGGTGCCCAAATTTTGAAATAGATTTGGAGGAGAACATAATGAAATATTCATTAGAGTGATCCTGTAATCCTGACAGGAGGGCCTGCTGAATGTGGAGACAGTGGAGAACGAGGACGAGCTGACGGGGGTGGAGATCAGCTGCCTCAGACTCAAAGGACAGATGATCTACTTGCCAGAGGCGGAGAACATCCTTTTTCTTTGCTCGCCCAGGTAAACCCACCGTGCATCTGTCTTGAGAGGAGCACAGGCCGAGCGGGCTCTCCGAAACTCTTGATTTGACTCACGGAGGCCGACCGACACGTTTCCTGTCAAAAATAAACCTTTAAAACAACACCAACTTTTCATCCTGCTACAGAAATAGGTTTTTCCCTCTTAGATGATTGTATAGATGTCTTTTTGAGCCGCGAGCGCTGGTGTTTTCTAATAAAAGATCAGTTCTCCTTCTACAAAGTTCTGCCTTATTTGTCTGCCTTCAGATGGGCTTTTAAATATAGGACTGAGGCCCGTGTCCCCTGGGTTACGCATGGATTCCTCCATAAAAATGAAGATTTAAGTCAAATATAAGCCTTAAAAAGCTCTTCTCGATCCAAAGAAGACATTGTAAAACTCTTTAAAGAGGAGAGTCTGCACTTCTTTTGACATGTAAACTGATCTTCATGTTTAAGTTTTGCCCAGTGCCCCCTCAGCGATCCTCCTCGTCTGTGCTGCACGGCGGAATCGTCAGGCTTCAAATTCACAAGTAAAATGAAAAAATTGGTGGAACAAATGTAAAAGATGCAAAAAGAAAATTCACATCCGCTTAGAAATGAGTGCGAGCCGCTAATGAACATTCCAGCTGCTGCTGTGAGTCCATTAGAACCCGGGTGATATATTAGCTACGGGAACAGGGTCCTAGAGGCCACGAAAGGTCAGCTGACAGGAAACGGTAATTACAGCTTCAGAGAAAAATACTCGATTACCTGAGAGTCTCCCCCAGTGAGGTCATTGCGTTAAACTTGAGGTTTTCTTTATTTAGCAGGACTATTCAAACATCACCTCCCCCCTTCTTTCCACAGCGTTATGAACCTGGATGACCTCACACGTAGGGGGCTTTACCTGAGCGACATCCCGCTGCACGACGCCACGCGTGACCTGGTGCTGCTGGGCGAGCAGTTCCGCGAGGAGTACAAGCTGACGCAGGAGCTGGAGATCCTGACGGACCGTCTGCAGCACACCCTGCGAGCGCTGGAAGACGAGAAGAAGAAAACAGACAGGTCGGACAGCCCTTTAAGAATCAGCCCCTTAAGAGTCGCTCCAGCCAACGTCTGCAAAAACTATAAATACATTTGAACAGAAATGATTTGGCGGGAGCGTTGTTCTTTTGTTTTTTTTCTCCAAACTGTGATTTGTGGCCCTTTTTTAAAATACAGTAAATTCAGGCTGTGACCTCATCAGCACTGATATACTTTGTTCCCAAGCCTTAAATCAGCCGGCACGGCCGTGCATCACCCGTTCGCCGCGCCGCTCGTTTCATCCTCCTGTGATGGAGGTGGAACAAGCAGACGGTTCGGAGTGTCACTCCGGAGACGTATGAGGAGGCTTGTTAGTTCTCAAGCGACTGGATTAAAGAAAAGCAGTTGTGGCTGCGCTGCGTCTTTTCCCGCTGGTTGTGAAAATATAATATAGGTATGATAGATGTAACAAGGCAGTGAGAATTAAGCTAACTCGGGTCATTAATATTAACATTCCATCTATTCTTGTTTTGCACACAAGCCACATTGAGGTTAATTTCTAAATAAAGCACAGACGAATCTGTAATGCGACAGGCTGCACATGGGCGAGGAGCGGGTTCTCATTTCAGACCGCTTCTGTTCCCATACGAAATGACCCTTCCTTTATTATTATCGTCACGATTTGCTGTTCCCAAAGTGCCTCGGGCTCCGAACGTCGAGAATTCCTGACTCCTCTAAATATTTAAGGGAACTGCTTCTGCACACTCGCGGCCGTTGAAATGATGGTTTGACCAGTTAAATGACCTGTCTGTCTGTCGCTCTTCTGCCCAAATTAATATCATCCCTCACGGAATGCGTCTCGCTTTCAACAGGCAGCCATGATCTCGCCAGTTACCATAGAAACACCACCCTCCCGTTTGATTGCAGCCTGCGGGGGGAAAAAATGACCAAAAGGTGGCGGATGAGCAAATAAGACTCCGGTCCAAAAGCTGGACTTGGTCCTGAAAGCCAGAGCTTAGCATGAATCGTCCTCCAAATGTCTCTCTCTCCCTCTCTCTCTCTCTCTCTCTCTCTCTCTCTCTCTCTTCTCTCCTTCTTTAGATTGCTTTATTCTGTTCTGCCACCATCTGTTGCCAACGAGCTGCGTCACAAGCGGCCCGTGCCGGCGAAGCGCTACGACAACGTGACGATCCTGTTCAGCGGCATCGTGGGCTTCAACACCTTCTGCAGCAAGCACGCCTCGGCCGAGGGCGCCATCAAGATAGTCAACCTGCTCAACGATGTTTACACGCGCTTTGACATCTTGACGGACTCGCGGAATAACCCTTATGTATACAAGGTTGGGAGCACGGCTGAATTTTAAATGACAGTGTATCACACATCTGTGTACATTTCCTAAGTGAGGAATAAAAGTGGGGGGGGTGAAGGTAACAGCTAAAATTAGCTCTGTAAAATACGGAGTGGACGTGCTTGTGACCGTATCCGCTGGTCATTCAGCATCTCTCTGTTATGTAATTATGCAGATGGAAACCCACGAGGGTGTTCATGTCCATAAGGAGTAGCACGGGCCTCCAAACACAGCGTAGCTTTACAGAGGTTGTGCACCCGTTTATAGGCCTCATCTAGCAGATTTACACTCCAGGCTTTCAGACAAGAATGCACTTTAAGAAGTCAAACAGACCTCGGCGCATCCAGGGGATCGGCTTCAGGCACTGGGTCACCAAAAGGAGTAATATTTATTCTAGTTGCCGAGATGCTTGGTGGTCCTCGGTTCAAAGGGGCCCCGAATATCTTAAAGCTGACGTAAGTGTTTATTTCAGGGTGCTTCCGTTTATGCTGAGAAGAAAGGAAAGAGCTGCAGCGATGCAGGTGTAAATCACACGTGACAAATGCTTTTCTTCACACAGGTGGAAACGGTGGGAGATAAGTACATGACGGTGAGCGGCCTGCCCGAGCCGTGCACGCACCACGCCAAGTCCATCTGCCACCTGGCCCTGGAGATGCTGGATCGAGGACAGGTGAAAGTGGACGACGAACCCGTTCAGGTGGGTTGAGTTTTTTCACCATTATTCCTACAAAAAAAAAGGGAAAAAAACCTGTTTGTGCTCAGAGTCGGGAGCAACATGGCGTCCACGGGGGTGGTTCACCAACATATTACTGTAGCACAGATAAGCTTGGATGGATGTGCACTGCTGCAGCGTCCAACAATAGCGGGATTAGATGCCAGAGTTGCTCCGCTGTCCCAACTCCAAAGCCGATACCCTGACGTATTGCTGGTGATTGATTTCAGCCTAATCCGAGCATCTGGACATATTTGCACGCTGAGGTAATAAGCAGCGAAAAGTTGGAGAAAAAACAGCAGACTTTTGTTTAAGCGACGCGGGAGTTTGTTAGTATCAATGACTGTTGAGTCTTAACTTTGGAAAACGATGTCTGCTTAACAAAAGGCTGTTTATTTTTGGACACGGTACTGGCTGAGGACGGGTCCGCTTTGGTAGCAGGAACAGACTCCAATATGTCACCACCGGGCCTCTATTATTAGATTCTCATTAGTCCCAGACACAGTCCCAGCGTGTGTGTGTGCGCGCGCGTGTGTGTGTGTGCGCGCGGGTGTGTGTGTGTACAACAGCTCTTGCATTTTTGCAGATTGACTTATCAGTTTATTGCAAATAATTATAATTACAAAAAAAAAGCCTAAATGCAATTTTGTGCGCTTCCCGGCAGCTCGACGGCCGTTCCGCCCACCAAATATTGCACCTCCTAAATGGATCATTTGAATATTTTGAGCCTACAGATTAGAGAAGTTTTGGAATTTATGTATTTTTTTTTTACACCTCTCACAATAAATATATACATCTTTCTTCAAATGTCACATGTGTTTTGGATCCTGAGGTGTCGAGAAAGGAACCACTAATGCCGAGAATTCCGATTGCAATCGTCAGCATCGCGCGTGTGTGTGTGTGTGTGTTATGTGAGGATTATTACATCCCTCCAGATCACGATCGGGATCCACACCGGAGAGGTGGTGACGGGGGTGATTGGGCAGAGGATGCCTCGGTATGC